>NC_081415.1:106943405-107243405 GCF_030272615.1 Cryptomeria japonica
AGATAGAGAGAGAAGGGGATAGGAAGAGAGTGAGAGATAGGGAAAGAAAGAGAAGGGAGAGAGGGTGAGAATAGGATTGAGAGAGAGAGAGATAGGGAAAGAAAGAGAAGGGAGAGAGGGTGAGAATAGGATTGTGAGAGAGAGAGAGAGAGAGAGAGAGAGGAGGAGGGGAGAGAGAGAGTAGGGGGTAGGAAGAGGGATAGAATAGTAGAGGGTAGGAAGAGGGATAGAATATTATAAGATAGAGAATAGGGAATAAGAAGAGAGGGAGAGAATATGATAAGGAGAGGGGGGAGAGAGAGGAGATTGGGAGAGAGAGAGAGAGAGGGTGGAGATGGGGAGAGAGAGAGAGAGAGAGAATAGGGTCAAGAGAAGGGAGGAGAGAGAAGGGAGAGGGTGATAATAGGATAGGATAATGAGAGAGAGAGAGAGAGAGAGAGAGTGAGAGAGAGAGAGAGAGAGAGAGAGAGAGAGAGAGAGAGTGAGAGAGTGAGAGCGAGAGAGCGAGATGAGGTAGAGAGAGAACAAGAAGGAGAAGAGGGTGAGAGACTTGGCAGAGAGAGAAGTGTGAGGGGGAGAGAGATGAGATAGAACTCAAGAAGGATAATTAGGGCTCATAATAGACAGAGGACGGTGATGGGGGAAGGAAGACGAGAGAGAGGAAAAGAAGAGAGACATGCATGTATACAAACATATATACATATATCTATACAATTATATGTATATATATAACTATAGATATGCATATATACATACATAAACACATATTATATATGTATTTTGTGAAAATCAAAATAATGGTTTTTCATAACCCGTACTGGTTTTGTGAAACTCAAAATGATATATTTCATAACTAGTACGGGTTATGAAAAACCATATTTTTGGTTTTTCATAACTAGTACGGGTTATGAAAAATCATATTTTTGGTTTTTCATAACCTGTACGAGTTTTGGGAAATTCAAAATGATGGTTTTAGTTCTACATAACTCGTACGGGTTATGTAGAACTATGAATGGTACTTTTTGTTTTTCAAAACCCGAGCAAGTTATATTGCACATCAGAACCCATGTGGGTGTTGGCTTGATAAGAGGGTTGGAAAACGACCCTAAGACTTGGAAGCCCATTTTCTCTCCATTTCTGTCCCTTTACACGTTTATTCATCTTCCAACATGATTTCTTGACTTTGTCATCATCAAGTTTACAAATGATCAAGTGGGTATCTCTAAAATTACCACCATAATCTCACACGTCTTCTCATCTTTCTGACCATATAAATTTTTCTATTTTTAGACAACATTAGCATAGTAAACTTTAATTTTCTTTACCAGTGCCTTGACAGTCCTCATAGACATACATCTACCATTTTTTTAATAACTTTTGATATACTTGAACAAATTCAAAATAAATTACATATTATTTTTCTACACTAGATTCTATACAATTTAAAAAAAAAAAGTTTTCATTTTCGATTATTTTGATGCAAGTTATGCCTAGCGCACGAACAGGTACCAAATTTTCAAGATGTGGTCACTTCTGAAAATCATTAAAAAAAAATACTCAACAAAAAATTACAAAAAAATACACAACTTCTAGATCGCAATCTTACCTATCATCCTACCAAAGGGTTTTGTAAAATACTAAATCTAATTATATATTTTTAGCAGCGCACGAAAAAAGCTATGTTATATTTTTCAAAAAAAATCATGAACAATTTTTCGTGCGAGAGAGGTTTGACCCTCTTAATTTTATCCAATTTAATTTTTTTTTAGTAGTTTAGAAACTAGATTCAGAGTATTACAATTCTTTTTGTTTTCTCAACTCCTAGTTTTGAGTCCGTGACCTTCGAATATCTCTTTGAAGTTCAGGTTTACCTGTTTTCAGAAAAAAAAAAAAAGTGGCCTCTTATACCCCCCTCTTTGTTCACCATCTTGGTGCACTTACCCAGGGAATAGACCACCATTAAAGAAAATATTTTTACTTAATCATCTAATACTTCATTTATATAATTAATTCTTAAGTGATAAACTTGGATATGACTTATGAAAAGGTTTTGTAAAGGTGAGGAAAATTACTAAAGTTGGATTTACATCTTTCAATTTGAATATGACCCATAATATCAATATTATTAAATTTTATAATATTTAATATTGAGTTAGATATTTGGGAATTGATCACCTTAACAATACCAACTTCTTGAAGATATCATGTTAGGAGAAAAATAAAAAGTAGCACATAAGCTCTTTAATTGTTGGAAATGAAATAAAGTGGAACCTCTTCTTAGATTGCCTTTGAAATTTCATGGAAAATACTAATTACTTATACCAATATACAACCATTTTGAAATTACACAAAATCATTCAAGATGAAGCAACTTGTTCATTATTTTTATAATAGCAACCGCTTTACATGAATTACAAAACTCGACAAAACTTGAATAATTTATTCTAAAACAACCCAAAAATCATTGTTCTAAACAAGCAATCATACTGTGATAAGACTTCCATTTTATTTTGGATGAAAGGGCATTCTCAAATGGGAACTCAAATTAAAAATTGAGTGGAGGTTGTCAATATGGGTGATGCATAATTGGAGATTTTACCTAACCTTGATGATTATGAATTTGCCTTTGATTTTGTTAATCATTCATATCCACATCCTTAAATGCACCTCAAACTTGAGTCATCATCCATCTCTGAAGTAGTGAATATATGTAGTCAATGACAGGGTTTGATAATATGTATAAAACATCAAGTTTTTTATTTTTGTAAATTGTCTTCACTTTCTAATGCACATAAAAAAGAGAGGATTAGGTCAATACCATGTAATGATGCAAGCCTTGGAATATCCCAAGTGCTCACTATGGTCGAGTCAGTCAGACCAACTTATTGTTGATATATTCTCTAGGCAAGTGGGGAATGAATGGTAGGAATGGAGTTTGATTTAGTTCATCAGAGAAATGCGATCTCATAACAAAGTATGAAAAATGGTCTAAACTTACCAATGTTATCTTCTGATGTACCATTTAAATATCCATGGAGTTATTAGTTATATTAGTCATGACCATTGAGGAAGGGTCATTTCTAACTATAGTCGTAACTATTGAATATGAATTTTTTTTCCAAATCTCTAAAGTTCTAAATGACAAATACATAACCGATTGTCTTTTGTCCATTTGTCTATGAAATTGAGGGACATTGAGTTTACAGGAATATCTCAACTTGAATCTAATTATTTGATAGAATATCAGGTTGTCCTAAAAACATATTTTCTTCCTAGTTCGACAACTATAGATGTGAATAGATCCAACAGTGACTATGTACCATCATTTTATCGATTCTCATTTAATCAGTTTGTTCAATGTTATCACTATACTAGTAAAGCTTGCATATACTACAAGAGATGGTGCCATCATATTATTTTTCTCGATCTTCATATTTCCATACCGTCCATCAAATATCACTCTAGAACAATTACTATATTGGTAGCCAAATTTTGTTGTTACATTTCTTAATGTTTATTGGTAAATTTGATAGAAAAATTTAAAATATAATTAATTTTTAAATAATTATACTTCTTTTTATGTGAATATAAGTCACTTGTTGGCTTGATGATGATTGTAATGAATGAATTCATATGCTATCATTGATGGAACATGTACACACACATATGTTCACATTGTCTACCGGTATTACTTCTAAAAGTTACTTATATTGCAACCGGTATTAGAAGTTTAGTTTATGATGGTGTCAAACTGATACATAGAGACAATCAGTATATGCAGGAAATAACTTGACATCAACTTGAAGATCCAATAAAGGTTATCAAAGAAGAAATGAAGGACAATTGGTTTAGATGTTGAAATGGTTAATTCCAACCAGTATTGGTGTTCTAACCGGTATTTATAAACTGTGTTATGAGTTATCACCAGTCATGATGAGTTACCCTAATTGACAAATTTTGGTGGTAATTTGTGATGAGTTATGTTTGATTGTCCAGATACACTGCACCTAGGAAATTGTGATATAATTTCCAAAGACGACATGAAATATAAATGTCTATATAACGATATTATGATGAACTATTTTAGAGATATGATATGGATGATTTGATGCGAAGATAGAAGTGTTAAGTTGTTGAAGGCATTGAAGAATATGTTGGTGATGCAATTTTGAGTGCACAGAAGAGGATCTATTCAATCAAGTTATGATACTTCTAGATCACACCACTTGTTATTTCCTAATCACTAAAATAGTCAAATCCCCTTACTAGGTAAGCTCTAACAAGCTTCATTGTACAAATCCTTTAACAAGGTGATCCATTAGTTTGGAATCTAAAATCCTCTACTGAGGTTACTTCTAACAAGGTACTACCTTTAACAGGGTATAGCTCCTAACAGAGCTTTGGGATTTTTAACAGGATTCGCTCCTAGTAGAGCACTTTCGTAGACCTTAACTGGTCAGTTACCTATTACTACAGATAGTTAACTTGTGAGTCCAATCTCACTGTGGATTTTCCCATTTTGGTTTTCCACGTATAAACACTTGTGTTATGGTGGATGCTTTACTTATTGTGGATGCATTAATATCATTTTGGATTACATGCATAGTGTTTGGGAAACTAGATAAGTATATATATCGGTCAATGTTTAAAGTAGTATTATTTTTGTTGTCACTAATTCACCCCCCCTTTCAGTCCTTTATAAGTCTATCAATTGGTATTAGAACCTAACTTCTTTAAGGCTTAATCGCTTGGAAGGAAACCCTAAAGAAACCATGGGGTATATGAGCTACTTTGAGATGGCTAGAGTGCTTGAAGCTACTAAGGATGAGCTTGAAACCCTAAGGGTTAGATTCAAAGCTTCACAAGTCAAAAGGAGAGAGCTGACTGAACAACTATTGGAAATATCTGATAATAGTTCTTCAAATGAAGATAACATTGATGCATTGCCCGAAGAAGTTGAAAAACAAAACATTGAAAAGCTAAATCTAAGAAGATAGTTAGAAGCCCTAACTAAGGAGGGCAATTGAAGACCTTGTCAAAGAAAGAGATCATGAGATTTATATGATCAAATGAGAGAATGCAACCTTGTATGAACATTGGCATGCTGAAAAACAAGAAAAAGAGGCTTTGCAGCTAGATCTTGAAATGACATCGTCCCTAAGAGAGACTCTTTCAAAACACAATGAAGATCTTACCAGAGAGCTCATCGAGGCAAATGGAAAGATAGAAAAGTTCAAAAAATGTTCTACCATGCTAGATGAGAAGATCCAATCACAAAGGATGAAAGGTGATACATATGGACTAGGTTTTAACACATCTAAGAAAACAGAGTCTTCAGGTACAATGAGAAACATTCACAAGGACAAAACCGCTCCTAAGGCTAACAAGCCTATCGGTAAGAAAGTTTTTAAACCTGTTTTCTTTGTCTGTCATAAACCTCGACATACTGCAAATGTGTGTAGACATAGACCCAATGAGAATACAGGCTACAATGCAAATACTAGGTATGTATCTAAGATATTTGAAGGTCATTGTTTCACATGCAAAATGTATGGACATAGATCAGTTGAATGCAGATATGGAGCAAATAATATAGTAATTCACATGAATCCAAGACCTAACGGTAACTGGATGAAAACCTATGACAATCGGGGTAACATGAACTGGCAGAGAACCTATGTCAACCGATTTAGTCCATTTGAGATGGAAAAGGTAACTATGTCATTTGCACTATTTGTAATAATTATGGTCATGTGGTTATGAATTCTAGAAGGAGAACTGGAAGAGGCAATGCAGGACCTTGGAGATCATCTGGAATGGCTTGCTATCATTGTCATAAATTGGGACACATGGAGAAGTTTTGTAGAACCAAGAGGAACAAACTGGTTAATCGTTCTGAAGGTCAGAAAGGAAAGCATAAGGTAAATGTTGAGGAAACCATAGAAGATATGTACCAAATCTGGAAAAAGAAGAGTGATGATGTACTTGTGGAAGAACCTATTCCTTCACCCAGTGTGGAGAATCCTGCACCATAAAATTGAGCCTTTCAATAGGGCTAAGGGGAGCATAGAGGTAAATCTACTTCTGGACCCCTTGAAAGATGAGAAGTAAGAGTTTGCATTTTGGGTTATTATGTGTGAAATCTTGATATCTTTTTTTTGAAAGTTTATCAACTGGTTTTTACACCTATTATTGTTGTATGAATCGTTAAGTGATGTATTAGGGTACGTAACTCTAGTAGTCGGGCATTTAATGGATTAGGTAAAAATGATAAAAGCAAGTTTTACTATGTTATTTTTACCCTAAATGCATTCGAAAGAGAATTATTGAGCACTTGTAGAGTGAAGAGAGAATCGCTAGCTGGTCTTAGTCAAATTTGTGTCATGATTTGCACGATTGAAGCTGAATCGAAGGTTAGTGAAGGTTGAACTATTGTGCACTTGAGAAATCAACTGGTAACCGAGGTAGCATGTGTGAATTTAGGTATTTCTTTGTAAATCCCTCTTCCGATCTAGTTTATCTCAATGACTTCATCATCTAAGAAAGTAGAAAGGCTAATGATCACATCAAAACCTATGGAGGTTGTGGAATCAGAACGAATAGTGTCTTATAATTCTTTATCTCAAGTTATTGATGGTGTTATTGAAAAAGCTGATTTATCTAGCTACATTGATTGTAAAATTGAAGATTTAGGATCATTGTCAATTTATTCTCAATTAATATCCCTTTGTGATAAAAGTGGAAAGATTCAACCCGCGTTTATTAGGGTTTGTGAGAAAGGTTTTCATAATGCAACTTATTTTCTTGAGGATTTTGAAGGGGAACACATAAGAATCATTCGAAGTCATGTTCATGGTGATAACGTGTATTTGGAAAGGACACACACCATAACCAAGGAAGCTATCAAAGCTATGACTAGTTTTTGGTCAACCGGTGAAGTTCCCAAGCTGAGGCAAATTTCTAAAGAGACTGTAACCACTTTAAACTTGTCTACCTCTGATGGATGTGCATTTTCTATTAATAATATTAAGGACCCAGCAGTTAAATTGGCTACTATGGTTATAAGCTACATGATATTCTATTCCTGTAGAATGAATAGTGTACCATCTGCAGCAGTACATACAACCTATAAAATGATTGTTGAGAATGCAAATTATGACCTATGTGAGGCCATCAGGAGTCAATTGATGTTGAATCTATAGACAATAAAGAAGGACAACAATCATAAGTTCAAATTTGGTTAGTTATTGATTGGTTTATTCTTTTACTTTCAGAATTTCCTACCAAGAATTGGTGATATTGAGTGGTCTAAAGACCTACTGGTAACTGCTCAGATCAAGAACAACATTAAGGTAGTTAAAAATACTTTCTCTGCTGCAATGAACAAGTAATTGAATGAATTTTAGAAGAAAATGAGTATGACAATTTGTAGAAAGTTTATTTTGTGAAAGAACTGATGGACAATTATTTTATTTACATTCATGTATCTCTAGACAATGTTCTAGTTGTGGCAATTTTTCATCACTAGTATAATGTATGCATGAGAGTAGTGAAACTGATTTTGGACAACAACTAGTGGATGTTAGAAGATTTAAGAATGTTGAGTATCCCTTAAAGGATTGGAAAACAAGAAAGCATGTGGATTTAATCACAGAGAAGGTTAGTGTACATGCATTCATGTTAGAATTTAAAAGTAAGATTGTACCAAAATATGTGACACACTCTCAACATGCTAGATGGCTTGATTCTCAATTTCATACATGTAGAAATACATTTCTAGTTGGAAGTATACTATTAGTGGTGGAATTTGCAGAAAACTATACTCTCAAGCCACAAGAGGAAATTCAATCTCAATATTACAATTCCACTTAAGTTGCTATTTTTGTTCATATTATTTATAGACATGCAGATGATAGCATGGAGGATGATAGAAAAATCCTAAGGGAGTATCATTTATATGTGAGTGATAATATGATGCACTCGTTAGAGTTTGTTCAATATTGTTTCAACGTGTTTTACAGAAATATAAGAGAAAGAGGAATCCAGATGATAGAACATCTTATATGATCAGATAACTGTACTAGACAATTCAAGAATGCTCGAGTGTTTTATTGTTTAAGCAGGGCTCACAAGGAATACAATATCCAACATATATAGAGTTTTTTTGAAGCTAGACATGGTAAAGGAGAACATGGTGGAGTTGGTGCATGTGTTAAGAGAATTATTTCTAGAGAGCAATTAAATTTGAAGATAATGTAAAATTTAAAGATGCACATGCAAATGTAGATTGGTGCAATACAACCTTATCTACTTGATCAAGTGTGAACTCTAGAATTCAGCAATTCTTTTGGTTAGTTGAAGAGGAAAACATTATGCCGAAACTTGATTGTGAGACAATTAGCAGATCGGCAAAATGACATTCATTTAAGAGTTAAAATGCAAGCACATGGACTATATGGATAAGGGAACTTGCATGTTTTTATCAATTTTGTATTTCAGGTGATTCTGATGTATGTGAGAATACTAAATGGGTTGAAGATTGGAATCAAATATCATTGAATCCTACTCAAGCACAGGATCAAATTAACACAATTGAAGATAATGATCAACTGTTTACATCAAATGATTATGATCGTGTTTCAGACCTTGTACAAAAAGGTAATCATTTAATTATTTTATTGACCATTTAATAAAATTAGTTTCAAACTTTTTTATATTTAATGTAAATTAAAAATGGTAATTTATTAATTTTTTATTTGTAGGACATGTGTATGTTGTTGTTGCACCTGAGGATAATGAAGAGGAAACAAAATATTGGTTGGCTCAATATGTTGAGACTAAACACAAATTAGTTAATCCTTGAGAAGATGATGATGGTTTTCATTGTCTGACTAGTTCAGTGGTAGTTATTGGAACTTGGCTAAAGAAATATTTGACAAGGAAGAATGGTTTGCCTGCTTTTCAAGATTATAAAACAGACAAGAAGATAATACACTACTCACATTTGATTGTTGCAACAAATATACAACTAGTGAGATATCGCAGCAGACCTAGTAATACAAATTTGTTGACAATTTCTATGGAAGATAATGAGACAATTATATATGCTTTAGATGGTACAATGGAATAAGTATTTAAATAAAGAGGTATGTATGTATGTATGTACATATATATATATATATATATAATTTCTTTTTATTGTACCATTTGATGTAGATGGTTTAAATATTATTATTTGATATATATGTCCATCCCCTTGTTGAGAGCTTTTACACAATTGTGGTACATGTAATGGAATAAGTATCTAATATATAGAGGTACGTATACTTGTTTTTAAAAGTACATGTCTTTCAATGATAAATTGATAAATTTCTTTTAAAATAGAGGTTTTCATAATTCATTTAAAATGTGAACAACTATTTTGCACTTCCATCTAGATTCTATTTTTTTCCCCCTTAAGCCATGTCCTTATTATTTTGATCCCCTTAAGCCACATGTCCCAATTGTACACCCATCCCCTTAAGCTTCATGTCCTAATCAGTTAATTTCCCCTTAAGGCATGATGCAAGTCCTCTTTAGTTCAAATGATCCTCTTTTAAGCCACATATCCTATTTCTAGTTTGATCCCCTTAAGTCACCTGTCCTAGTTATGCCCATCACCTTCAGCTTGCCTCGGGTGTCCTAATTAGTTAATTTTCCCTTAAGCCATGTCCTAGTTAACTTAAATTCACCCCCCTATAAGTACTATATATAATATATATCTAACTATTTTTTGTTGTTGTAGGTTTATCTTTAATAGTTTTTTGTTGTTGGTGGCATGTGAAATGAGTTCATGAATCTTTAGAATTAAATGAATTATTCCAATGAATTCGTAAGCATAATTTTTTTTTGTTAAATGTTTAGTTTTAATTTCTATATTTTATGTTTTTCAATGATAAGTTGTTAAATTGCTTTTAATAAATTTTGAAACCATTTTGTAAGTTTCCATCTAGATCCTAATTTTATGTCCTCTTAAGCCATGTCTATGATTTAGTTCCATCCCCTTCCTTGCCACATGTCCCAATTATGTAGATAGATTCCCTTACAGTTTGCCTTGTCCTAATTAGTTCAAATGATCCCCTTTTAAAAGCCACATGTCCTATTTAGTTTGATTCTCTTAAGGCTCACATGTCCTAATTAGTTCATTTCCCCTTTTAAGCCATGTCCTATTTAGTTCGATCCCCTTCCTTGCCACATGTCCCCTTAAGCCATGTGTCCTATTTTCAAATTCTTTCCCCTTGTAAAGCCACATGTCCTATTTAATTTGATCCCCTTTATTTCCACATGTCCCAATAATGTCTGCATCCCCTTAAGCCATGTCCTAATTAGTACATGCATCATTTTTTTGGTTAAATTTGACTTAGCTAATTTTTATATTTTTAATTTATATATATAACTATTTTCAATTGTTGTTCTAGGTTTATATCTTAGGTAGCTAAATGTCAAGTTGGTCCAACATCTAATTATATCAAGCTTTTTAATGAATTGGCAGGCATCATTTATTTGTTAAATTTATGAACTTGACCTCAAGAAATTGAATTACTTTTAATATACATGCATTTAATAATTTAATTCTAATTAAGTTCTGATTAATTTTTTTTGTGTGCATGTAGGTACATCTTGTAACTACTTTTAACTGTGGAGATCTAATTTATCTAAATTGCTTTTGAAGCTACAGAGATCCAATTTATCTAGATCACTTTTGAAATTGCTTTTAATGTCTTAGATTGGATCAAACTTATATAGTACTTTAGATTTCAGAATATTGCGTTCTTTAACATGTAGATTTAAGAAATTTGTGGATCTTGAAACTTTTAAATTTGAGAGGTGGATCAAACTTTTAGTATATTCAAAGATGCACAGATTAAATTTTTTAATATAAGCTTTTAGTACATATGTGTACATGTGTTATTTTAAAAATGATCAATTTCTTTGAATTTATTTTTAATATATACAATGTGTGTACATGTGTTACTTTAAAAAATATCAAAATTGCTTGTTTTATTTTTAATGTATACATGTGTACAAGTGTGCTATTTTTATAAATATCAATTTCTCATGTGTATATGTGTACAATTGCAAGCTTCATTTATTTTAAATAACGTATTTAATTATTTTATCTCTAGTTAAACAGTTGCAAGCTTCATTTATTTTTAATGTATTTATTTATTTTTAGTACACGTACACATACATATATAAATTTAAATTTAATGCACACATGCATATCAATTATTTTAAATATTTTACACATATGTCATGAAATGCATAGCTCCAAATGATTATAAATAAATAAATATACATAAATATAATGTCCATGAAACATGTATGTATGTGTACTAGAAGTTTGAACGTAAAACATATATATATATATATATATATATATCACATGTACATGTGCATATGTATATCAAGTCTATGTGTGATGAAACAAGTCCACATGTTTAAATTTATTTAAAATATCAGGTAATTTTGATGAACAAAATTAATTAAATCTCTAGATATATATAAATTAAGATAGAATGTCAATGTACAAAATCTCTCTACTCATCTGCAACAATCGATGCTGGAGGCGCTGCACTCACCATAGTGGTAGGTGGATAATCCGATGTCGAAGCCAGTGTTATAGTGGCCCCAAACATGGGTTGTAGACATACATGTGTAAATAGTGAAGACATATAGATAGAGAGATCTATATAAATATAGATTTAAATATATATAGCAAACTGTATGCATGTACAATCTCCCCATACTTGTTTACCATGTGAGTCATGATCTATGGGATGATCATTGACATAAAGAAAATTGATATATGAACCAATTTTATCATGATCAATGGATGCTCCCTGTGCAGTTGAAGAGGATGGACCATGATGTGAACTCGAAGCAAGGTCTGGACCATCACAAGTCCCATAGTATAGTCGATGAAAACTCATACAAAAATGAGGTGCTAATATATGTGGAATGGTTATACTCATGTCAATACCATCCTCACCTCCTAGTAGATCTCCACCAGTGTCAATGTGGCCATGATCCATCAAATTAGATGTCTGCTAACTAAGGCTACCAGTGAGTGTGGTCATGAGTCCAATGTGGAGATAACAAAATGCTGATGAACAATCATAGGTATAACAAGCATAGGAGCCACAATGGCTTGGTGACGGGTAGGTTTGTTGGGGTCAATATGTACCCCCAACCTATCTTGTGGCATGCCACCACCAACACCCTGGAATACTCTAATATCAAAATAATTGGGCTTTAAACCCAAAACAAACTCTGCATATAATGTTCTCCAGAAGTATAAAGGGAATTCTAAGTTGGCATGTGGTGGGGTGTCAAATACCATCTGCCATCGATCTCCAAAATTATCGGCCATGACCTAATGTGTACACCACCCCATGGATATGCAAAATTTGTTTGGTGGAATGGGTTCACCTGTGATGGGGTTTGAAAAATATGAAACAAAGTGAGATTTGTCTATTCTTAAGTCTAAAATATCCTTATAGGAGAGGCCATTAGAATAAAACTGCATCTCTCCTCTTTCCATACTCGATGTGAATCGATCTTTGCATCTATAGACCTAATTGCATCAAAAATGTTTTGCATCTTCGATACAAAATGGTGCATGTGTGGGGGTAGAGGTGGGGGTAGAGGTGGTGCACCAGGGGTAGGGTCATCTGGGGGGGTTGAGGCCCTCCTGCATTAAGAAAATCTTCTACATCAAACTCATCCATGTAATGAAGTGTATGTAATCAAAGCTCTGCATATGTGTGTGTGTGTGTGTGTGTGTGTGTGTGTGTATACATACATTTAGTTACAATTTTGGATTAAGGGGATAGGCCTAAATAGGTCATAATTAAATTTAGCATCTAAAAATTTTGTAATTAATCATTTAAGATGCATGACTTAAAGGGAGTGGCCTAACTAGGACATGTGGCTTAAGGGGATAGGCCTAATTAGGATGTATGTGGGTTAAGGGGAAAAAACTTTAAATAGGAGACACATGTGGCTTAAGGGGTATGGTCATAATAATACATGTTAAAAGGGGTACATGGTTGTAATTAGTTAATTTCATGTACTTAGAATAGGAAATTCAAATTTAGCATCTACAAATTTTGTAATTAATCATTTAAGACACATGTCTTAAAGGGATTGGCCTAGTTAGGATGTATATGGCTTAAGATGATAGGCCTAATTAGGATGTATGTGGCTTAAGGGGATAGGCCTAAATTATAGGATGTATGTGGCTTAAGGGGAAGAAGTTACTTTAAATAGGAAACACATGTGGCTTAAGGGTATCATTTTAAATAAATAATTACGATCATCCCCTTAAGACACATGCATTTCCTAATTACATGTGTCTTAAGGGGACATGGTCATAATGACTTAAGGGGATGGTCGTACAATTAGGACACAATATGAGATCTTATGTGGTCAACTTGGGTCATAAGGGGTACATGTTGTATACCGTAATGTTAAAAAGGTGGCATTGTGTCCTAAGGGGCTGGAAACATGTGTTTAAACTATATATACATGTCTTAAGGGGATGCAGGCCTAATTGGGACATGTGGCTTAAAAGGGGAATGAGACATGGCTTAAGGGGATGCGCATACATGTTCTAATGTACATGCATGACCCTTAGGACCACATAATATGACCCCTTAGGACACCATGTGATCCTATGGGGTCATACATGTACATGATCCTAGAAGGGTTGAATGCATGAGTTAGAGCGCATGCATGTGTGTGACGGACCTTTAGGACCATATTATGTTCTAAGGGGTCATATGTGCTCCTAAGGGGTCACACGTGTTCTAACACATGCGTGACCCCTTAGGACCACATATGACCCCTTAGAACACAATATGGTCCTAGTAAAGGCCCATCACACACATGCACACGTTCTAACTCATAGTATAATATGGAAATGGATCAAACTAAATTATAGGACACATGTGGCTTAAAACGGGAATGAATTTGAAAATAGGAGATGGCTTAAGGGGACACGAGCATGTTTTCTATAATGTACATGCATGACCCCTTAGGACCACATATGACCCAGGCTTAGAACACAATGTGGTCCTAAAGACCCGTCACACACATGCACACACTCTAACTCATGGTATAATATGGACATGGCTTACAAGGGGATGCATGCCTAATCGGGACATGTGGCAAGAAAGGGGATCAAACTAAATTGTAGGACATGTGACTTAAAAGGGGAATGAATTTGAAAGTAGGAGATGGCTTAAGGGGATACACACATGTGTTCTACAATGTACATGTGTGACCCCTTAGGGCCACATATGACCCCTTAGGGTCAACTATGTGATCCTATGGGGTCATACACATATACATGGTCCTAGAAGGGGTTGAATGCATGAGTTAGTTCATGCGTTCATATGTGACGAGACTTTAGGACCACATTGTGTTCTAAAGGACCATCATATATGTGATCCTAAGGGGTCACACCCAATTTCATGGTTAATCCACACCTAATTCATCATTAAATACTAAAATTAGAGCTAGATCTAATATCACAAACCTCTTTCCCCTTTGGAGAGATAATTTTGGGAGGACTAGGGTGCGCATCTCCTTAGTGTTAACCAAAATCTCTCAAATAGCTTGTGTTGCAAGTGTTGGCCTTCACATTTTCAAATCTAGTCTCAATTTTTGCACTTGACCATTTTATTATCGTCAACACTTGAAAAATAACCTTGTGATCCTTATATGAAGAACTTCTTCTATCATTCAAAAAATATAATCAATTTTAATAATATTTTATCTTAAATAATCAATCTAGAATCTACTCCAATTGAATAAAAAAGAAATAAACTATACCATTAACATTCAAGTATGGTTTCATGTGTTGACATTTATTGTTATCATGTGATTGCATTAACATTTGGAGGACTTGCATAAAGTACAAATACATACCACTTTTATGTTGAAATTCAGGAGAGGGTTTCATACCAAAGGTATAATCATTTCATTTCATCATTCTTATTACTATTTTGTCTCTTCCCTGCCTAAGACATGCATTATGAAGGTTATATGTTATCTTTTTGTCATCATTAAAAATTGAAAAACTAAATAAAACACGAGAATATTTTTAGGTTATACGTTATAAAGATAAAAATTAGTGTTCTAATTAGTACTTTAAAAAATACGCAACTTTAATGTAATGTATAAACAAAATGAAAAATGAAAAAGATTAATTAAGAGTAGTTTGTTTTGATACATAACTCAAACTTAAGTTTGAGTGTCCAAAGGTCATGTGCATAAAAGTGCGTTTCAAAAAAACAAATTACTTTATAGTGAAAGTCTACTTTTATCTATAAAAAGATAGAGATGTTTTATTTGCAAGTGAGAGCATTATCTTGTACTTGTAGATGAAATTTTTGAGCTTTTTAGGGTTCCCTTGGAAAGCAAACAACTAAGCAAAAATAAAATCACTCAACCGCTGTTGGAGGCCTATAGCATGTTTTAAATTGGACGAAAATAATATTCTGGATGAAAAATCATATTTGGATGGTGTGCTAAAAACGAAAAAGGATGAAAGCAAAGCCACTGCTATGGTGGACCGTGGAATAAGAGTTGCATAAAAAATACAATTTGATTTGTTGCTATGGTCAAATCAGGTAAATTTGAATAAATTGATATTAAAAAAAAAGTAAAAAAGTAATATAGAAATTAAAAATATTTTTTTTTTATAATATTTTTTGTAATAAAATTATCATTTTTTAATTTCAAAAATGAATTTGTAAACAATTTTTCATTAAAAAAATGAATAAAAATAAAAATTTCATTCCAACAGTTTAATGTAAAAAAAACTAATACCTTTTGAATTTAAGATATCCAATCAATATAGAATATTCATATATTATTTAAATTTATAAAAACAAAAATAATTACAATATAAAATAAAGATATCTTGAAACATCTACAATTTTAAAAAAAAAATATAAATATAATTAATTTAAGAATATTAATATTAATTACAATCAGAAGTTCTATGTCTCTACACAAAAAACTAGCACTAAAAATATCTATTTAATTTAATGCTCAAAACGTCGCCTGCTAAAATGCAAACTTATTAAATGTCAGTGTAAAAGGATAAATACTTGAGGTGCAGCTGAAGCAAGCTAAACCGAGAAAAATACTTGAAGTGCAGCTGAAGCAAGCTAAACCCAAAAAATACTTGAAGTGCACCTGAAGCAAGCTAAACCAAAAAATACAGTCCATGTTGCCCAATAAACCTGCCGCAAAATAAACTCCCACAGTTAACTCAACCATGCGTTGCAAGTGAAGCAATTCTGAGATATTCAAATCTCAGAATTAACTACATTACCATTATGTTCAATAATATTATTATTGTTTGAAAACAAATTAGATAATAAAGTACAAAAAAATGTTATCATTAACGCATGTATTTCCATAGAAAATGAAGAATTTATTTGGTTTTTATCTTCACTTTTTTATTCTCAACAAAATGAAATCCATTTAACACTTGTCTCCTGATATTGAATTCAATAGCCATTATTCCATATTAGCTTTTCACTTTTCTATTCTTCCAAAATGAAGCTTATTCCCTGATCTTCAATTTAATAGGCATTATTTCATTTTAGCTCTTCACTTTTCTATTCTTCACAAAATGAAACCCATTTAACACTTGTTCCCTCATCTTCAATTCAATAGGCATTATTCCATATTGGCTGGTCATCGCCTGGAAAAATTCCTCATCTGTAGGAAGTTTCAATTCTAAAATATCAATTGAGACATTAATGTTAACAGAACTAGCCATCCCGTCAAAAAAACTCCTCTTCGCTCTTAGAAAAATCAGAATATCTTTGCCTTTCAATGGAAGAATATTCCTGAAAGAAATCATAGTACCAATCTTCTTCTTCAAGCTCTTTCAAAATCCTTTGAACAGTTGGAGGCTTTATTGAGATGGATCCTGCTTCAAGAAACTTCTGCTTAAGATTGTACTCTTTGCGATTGTCTTGTATTGATAGGACTTTCCTGCATTTTTTTCTTCAGTTGATTGGACTTTCCTGCATTCAATAAACCAATAACAACATTAAACCCTAGCCTTGTTTCAAAATTGTAGAAAAATTAGAGTTTAGATTAAGGAAAATATTAAAAGAACAACCTTAATGAGTAAATTGGTAATATATTGATCCACATACCTGCACTCATAATGAAGATAATCCCAACCCAACTTTTCATGTAGTTCTTGAGAATTTTCTAATTTTTTCTCCATGAAGTCAAACTCATAAAACTGATAAGAGTTTTAGTTTCAGCAACTCAATCTGCTTACCAGCTTACCAAGAACAAGATTGCCAAAATATTATATGAAAATATTTCATTGTTGTTATGTATTTATACTAAAATTTTATGATTGTAGTACTAATTTAAGAAAAAATAACTAAACAATTTAATTTATTATAAATAAATATTTTATTATTCAAACACTTGCATGCCTTTTTATTTATAGATTGTCAATTAATGTTCATATTATTAAATTGTCTATCCATAATAGCTCTCAAAAACATAACTAAACAATTTAATTTATTATAAATAAATATTTTATTATTCAAACACTTGCATGCCTTTTTATTTATAGATTGTCAATTAATGTTCATATTATTAAATTGTCTATCCATAATAGCTCTCAAAAATATCTTGAATATTATGTTTATGTAGTAGTTTACTTAGATATTATTAAATAATATTTATATAATATGTTATTTATATTAATAAAAATTAGTTGAAAAAAACTTACAGTTATAAAAATTTAAATATAGATTAATAAATAATATTTAAAATAATATAATTTAAAAATATTTACTCATAATAATTTAAATTGACATTTCAAAATTGATATTTTTAGTTATAATTTTCATCTTATTTAAATAGTTTAAAAATATCTATTCATTTAAAAAATATTAAGATTTGCTTGGATATATATATATATATATATATTCTGTGTGTTTATATATTTAATAGAAATAAAATATTTTAACATATTAAATATTTATATTTTACTTCAAATACATATCTTTTATTTTTAAATTAAATATTATAAATTTATATATACCTTTAAAATGTTTTAAACAAAATTATTTATAAAATATATATATTATAAAATCAAAAAAGTTAAAAAAAAGGGGGATCACCTTCACTGTGAAATGGTTGCATTGTTTGACAAAGTGTATCTTGTTAAATAGCTATTTGTTTGAAGTTATAGGGTCCTTTCAGAATTTGTTTTATGCTTTGTTGTCACTTTCTTACAAGTTGATGCTTTTGGCTTGCTTATTCTTTTGGGTTTTATTTATATGATCCACTTAACATTTACTTTGGGGATTAATTAGAAAGGTCAAGATAGGGTAGGACCTAAAATTAGGACATGTTTTTGTGAGGTGGAAGAATTATCAAATACAAAAAGAGAGAAAAAAAAATTAATTTTATTTTTGAAAAATTAAATAAATTATTTAATTCTGTAAGAAGTTTTAGGTAATTAGATATTTTTCAAAAAAAATATTTAATTTTACAATAGACCAAAAGATGAATTAGTTAAAAAATTAAATTATTTAATTAATGAAAAGAAATTGAAAAATTAATTAAATAATTAAAAATAATTTAACTAATACGAATAGAAGTATTAATGAAAAGATGATGATATAACGAGACAGTAGGGTGACCTGCAACTGCATTAATGAAGGTAATTTTTCTTCCTTCGAGGGGAGATGGTCTGAAGTAATGAGGGATGGGTTACCAGTTCAGGGCAGCACATCCACGAAGAGGATTTGGGCTGGAAATCTTTTAAGGCGGGCTCAATAGATCGATTGGGGGAAACGCTACCACTGCAACAACGTTTTGCTTCAAAGTTTTTAATGCCTTTTTAACAAATCAGTTCTGTGGTTTTCACCTTTCAACAGCGTGGTTTGCCTAAAAGTTCCAAAAAGTCCTTTTCAATAATTTTATTTTGTGGGTATCCTGAACTGGAGGCATTGCTACGGATTGCATTCGCTAGAAAGTTGTTAAAGCCTATTTCAAAAATCCATTTTGTACATATCCTGTGATAATTGCAATCCATTAGAACATATTACTTTGAGGCATTCTGCCAAACGATTCAATTGCCTCGTCTATCTATGCTTTCACATTTTGCATAGTATAAAGTAGAGAAACATGTGTTCATGTGATGGTTTGATTGTCAATTAAATTGCTTTTAATGTTGTTTATGATATACCTACATCCATTATAGTAGATTGGAATGCGCTACTCTCATCTTTCATGAATCTGATAATGGGAGAATACATATTCCTTTTTATTGCGTTTTAAGTAAATACATAGTAGAATGGTTAGTGTAGTTATCGATATAATGAAGTGAAGTTTTATAGAAAGTTCTTGAGTTTGGTGGTAGTATGAGATGATAATATAAGGGTTCTATCTTTCTCTTATATAATTATATAATTTTCCTCTCTAATCTTACCAGGAGAGTACATATAACAAGCAATTACTGAATTTGTAAACATTCTTAATGAGAATTGGTGATGGAGGGTCTACTCGTGCTAGCTTGAGTTAGATATATGGTTGAACCTAAAGAAATTCTATTTAATTCTACTTATTCCTTGTATTGGAAATGGCTATAAGAATTATCAAATAGGGTCAGATAGTTTTCCCTTGAATTGAACTATTGCAAAGGTATGACTTAATTTATGTTGTTACTTGACATACTTTACTTCTCAAAGATGTCATATTAATTTACTTCAAGATTTCAGTTTGATATCATTAGGAACCTATGTGTAGGTCCTTGGAAAACCCCTTGAGGAGTTTTGTGTGTGACTGAATTATATAGTTAAACTGCTTAGAATTTCATCACTGTATCACCATAGTGGGTGGCAGTTGACGAGGGAACTATATAGGGTACTAGACCCTAGAAAGGGTTGCATACCCACTCTTATACCATCATATTAGATGGATTTAAAATTATTTCATGAACTATGAGGTCTTTGCGCCTTCATGTAGGCAAGGCCATCTGTGATGAACCCCCGAGACACTAGGTCTAGCCCTTAGGTCTTTTCTGTTGGAGCACAACAGACAATTGAGAGGCGGGGTGAGTTAGTGGTGATCAATAAAAACCTTTTACCTTCTAAAGGATCTAAGCATTTAAAAAAATAATTATGAAACAATGAGCAGAGGTATCAAACATACAAGCAAACACACATAAGTGGCACATCACATAACACCGGATGTACGAGGAAAACCCAATGTGGGAGAAACATCTGCAAGAATAGTTGTTGGAGTCTACTGCTCCAATCCAACCTCATAATGAATAATAGTTACAATGAGTTTTAGGGCACCAACCCAAGGAGCACCAACCCCTAATATTCTGAGCACCAAGTCAAGGAGCACCAACCCCTAGTATTCTCAGCACCAACCCCTAGTATTCTCAGCTCCAACTCAAGGAGCACCAACCCTTGATTTTATGAGCTACAACTTAAAGGACCATCTACCCCTGCTCTGAGCACCCACTCAGAGTTTACAATAAGTATAGATTCTTGATTACAAATTAGATACCCCACTACAAATGGAGGTTTGTACCACCTTACTAGATTTCTTCTGTCTTTCCTTTCTCTCTCTCTGCCCTCTACACTTCGTTATGTTCTACTTTTCTTCAATTATGATTTTTTTGTTTCTGCTAGTAACTATCTCTACTCTATCCTATATATCTCTTTCTGATCTATGCTCTCTATATGTCTTCTACTCTAATCAGTTACCTACTCTACCTTTAGGCCTTGACTCAACACCTTACTGCTTATTGTTGTCTTGACTTTCCACACTTTGATAACTAAACTTTTTTGCTTCTCTATCTCTGTCTCTATTCAGATCTTTTTCATCCTTTAGTACTTGACTACAACACCTTATTCACTTCACCCAACAAAAATAACTACTAGTGTAGGTGTTGCCTCCCCAAATGTCTCAGTCAAATCAAATTAACTACCCTATATAAACAACTTTGCATCAAGGAATGTTTTTAATTCCACTTGGAGTAATTCATTCTTGTCTTGACATGAATCAGATGTAATTTTCCTTCTTAGATTGAGCACACACATTAAGTGAATCTTTTTTGTTTACTTCTTTTTGGTCTCTATATTGTTCACCTTCTTTATTAGGTTGCTGTCTTTAGTAAACTTGATTTGCCCAGTGAATCTGATCCAATCACCATAGATCATCTTGATCCCATCAAACACCTACAAAAGATCTGGTGTTAATGTGTTCTTCATGCTCTTTCAACCTACCCTCCTAGGATCGACAACCACCTCATTAAATCGACCTTGACCTCTGTAAGAACCAACCTCAACATATCATAACTCATTGTCATCCACTTGGTAGCGACATATATTTTCTTTTTGCATCCACATTACTTAGTTAATGTCGCTCAGCAACCACATCAGCCTCTACATCTATCGACATGCATCCATGACATCAAATTTTTTGTTCCCCATTTTAGGTCTGAACTGCTACAATGAAATGATGTGAAACAATTTAAAAACAAGTTTCAATCTCCACCGTAGATCTGCCTCAAGGTTGGAAAATCAAACAGTCTTCATAAGTCAAACTGATTTTGACCTCTGTGTATGCAAAAGACCTCACTCTTAGCCAATTACAAAGCTCTGCGTCAGTCCTGCCTTACAACTCATCTCTGCAGCTCCATCTTCTACCTTGACTGCTTAGCATGGACACGTGGAAGCATTGCGTGATGCTGAGGTGATAAACATCCATGCAAATTTTTATTGTGGGAACACGAGAATCATCAGATCTATTCAGACTTTATCTTCTCTAGTGTGGTGACCATCAACCTTAACAGCATAAGAACTGAGCGCCTTTTTGATGCGATTAAGACATAGTCGTCCGATTAACCCATGTGCAGAATTATTGTACCTTTAGTTACCCGGGCTATAACTTACTTCTGCTGTCTTAGGACTTAATAAAATTTAGGCCGAACATTAATATGCTGAGGCAAAGGGACCCACCTATTGGGAAATAAAAATAAAGTGCTAGGAATTAGGAAAATAACAAAAGATCGACCAAGGAGATTAATGCCTAGCAAAAAGACATGGCCCCGTATAATGATAGGATGACCCTTGGCATAAATGGAAAAAAGTACCTCAAAAAAATAACAGATTGAAGGGTTTTTAATACAGTCTAGATTAAAACGCATAAAACCTAAACCCTAGGCTTAAGAGCAATAAAAGAGAACAAAATGGATGGAACATAGCAACGATTGGAAATTGCAATTTTTGGTCATGACACATCTGTATTTTGTCTAACCTTCAATATCTTCACAACCTTGATCACTGTACAACCCTGATCACTCTGCAACCTGCAACCTTGGTTTCTCTGCAACTTCTTGACATCATTAACAATAATGCCTACAATCTCCCCCTTTGGCATTGATGTCAACACATATAGACATCTCTTTCTCCCCCTTTGACAACAACGACAAAGGGGCCTGCTATAGACTGTTATGTTACTTCTAAGAGCAACAACATGAATACTTGTCATCACTCACATCTATAGATTCCACTAGATGAACCATTATTACAATATAAAAAAACAACATCAATACTGCTTACAAAAATTTTGGAACTCCCCCTGAGACAAACATGAGGTTCAAGGATAAGAAGTGTAAAGAAATTTACTCCCCGTGAACCATAAAATTCATAAGAATGATTTTAAGTGCTAGAAGAAGGTGGAAGGACACCCAATTTTTGTCTCAGATATTCATCGCTGTCTTTAGGCAGTGGTTTGGTGAAAATGTATGCAACCTACTCACTAGTGGGAATATATTCAACTTTTACCTATTTCTCTGCAACCTTCTCCCTATGAAAATAATACTTAATTGCTATGTGTTTTGTCCTTGAGTGCATAACATGGTTCTTGGATATCTTGATTGCACTTGAATTATCACACATGATGGGAATATGATCCAAAAAATCTACCTAAATATCCTTTAAGGTCTATTTCATCAATAGTACTTGAGAACAACATGTGGCAACATCGATATAATCTGCTTCAGTTGTGCCATGAAACCAACCTGTCACCAAGAAACAATGCTCCACCACTGGTGCTCTTCCTGTCATCTATGCAACCTGCCCAATAAACATTGGTATATGCTGGCAAAGTGAAATATCCTTTCTTTGAATACCACAAGCCATAACTAAGTGTTCCCTGCAGATATTTAAAGATTCTTCTAACAACATTTACATGTGATTCTTTGGAGCAGCTTGAAATCTTGCTACCATGTACACTGCTTGCACAATATCTGTCCTTGAAGTTGTTTGGTACAACAAACTACCAATTTGATCAACACTAGGTGACTCATCATCTTTGCTCAACTTGCATCCTGTCACCATGGAAGTACTAACCGGTTTGTTGTTTTCCATGTGAAATTTCTTCAACATGTCTTTAGCATACTTTGTTTGAGAAATGAATATGCCCTTATTATTCTATGATATTTGCAAACCAAGAAAATATGAGAACTCTCCAAGCATGGACATCTCAAACTCTAACTGCATTTGAACAAATTCTTTGCAAAAAACATCTTTGTTTCCTCCAAAAATGATGTCATCTATATATACCACAACTATGATCATGTGGTCTCCATCAACCTTGACATATAAGTTTCTATTAGCATTTCACTTTCTAAAAAATAGAGAGTACCGAAAAATACTAGAAGACGAGCTCACAAACGCCACCAAGGAGAAGCCAAAGGGGATCCTCACAAGAAAACTCCAAGAAGAAATAATCTCACCGCTAAAGACACACCACCAAAACAAACCCCAAGATGGTTGAATAGCAGAAAGGCCAAAGAAGATATGTCTCTCCTCAAAGAAATACTAACTCAGCCCACCACACCTCAGAGACTGTCCACTAAAGAAAATCAAACATGCATCATCGCAGAAGCCACGTGCACCACTTAGGCCAACACCAAAACATGCAAACATGGTAGAGCACAACCCACACAAGCATCTGCAAAGGCCGAAAATAATAGGTGGGGAAGAAAGCAGAATATAAACCAAGAATCCCATAACCCCATCAACTATGAAGCCATCATCTCTGACCAAATTAATATCAAAGATTACGCAACCATGCACAACTCGGACCAAACACAAACCCATCACCACACGAAGGAGAGCACCAACCACAGGAGCGCAAATGACTAAGAGAGTAGGGTCAATGACTCCCACTACCACCTCCACAACTGCTTCTCCTGCAACAAACACTACAAAAAGAGAAACAACAGGCATTGTAGAGAACCAAGAAGAAAACAAAACCCGCAGAACCACGGGAGGAAGGGGCAACTAGAATTGTCAATGACTCCCATTAAACCACCTCCACAACTGCTTCTCCTGCAACAAATTCTAAAAAAAAAGAAGCAACAGGCATTGCAGAGAACCAAGCAGAAAATAAAAACCGCAGACCCATGGGAGGAAGGGGCAACTAGACCATGCCCAACACAACACACACCATTCCTGCAACAAACCACACCATCTCTAGCAATGAACCTCTAGGAATAGCCATCCCTGCAACAAAGCAAGCCTTGCCATCTCCATCATCTTTAGAATCGACCTCCTCCTCCCCTGAGGAAACCCTAGCACCTCCACAACCACTTCTCCTACCTTTTCTCATTTCAAACTCGATGTCCAGTAAGTTCCTACTAAATTCTCAGTGATAGTTAATCCTAAGCTTCTCAAGTAAATTATTTTCTTTTACTAGAGGGTTGTGACAGGCTAGTCCTCTCTCCCTTTCTATTCATTAGAAGGGTTGAAGCCTTGGTGTGGTGTATTTGGATGCTTAGGGAAGAAGGTAAATGGATGAGAATTAAAGTGACATTTGGATTTGAGGTTGTGGCACACCATGGGGGTTTCAATGGCTATGCATTATTATATCACATGCATTCATATTGTGGGGTTTAATATCCCAAAAATTGACAACAATATATTGCTTATTTGGTGAAAATAGGGGGGTTTTTAATTCGGGCTATGAAAAAATGTAATATCTAGTGAAAATAGGGGGGTTTGTAATTTGAATTGTGTATTGGGAGAGGGTGTCAAAAAAGGAGTTTAGACACTAAGTGAAGCCCTTGTGTGACACACCAACAATTTGCTAATGACACCATGTTATTTGGCAATGCATATCTAAGGGAGGCGAGGGTCATTCATTCCCTCTTGGATTCATGTTATAGGGCATCTAGCCAAAGCATCCATTGGAAGAAGTCTGAGGTATTTTTTCTCAACACTCAACTAAGCCTACACAAAGATATTGCAAGGATTTTGGATCTTAGGTTGCCAATGTTCTAGGTAGATTCTTTAGAATGCCCCTATTTGTAGAGGCCAAAAAAATAAAATTTGGGGACCTCAATAAACAAGTTCCAAGAATAGAATGGAAACTTGGAAAGGGAAGTGGCTTACCTTGAAAGGTAGGATTATCATGCTTAAATAAGTTCTTATTGCAATCCCTATTTACACAATGTCTTGCATGAAAAAACCAAAATCAACAGAGGATATCCTCATGAATAAATTATAAGGAAATTTCTTTGGAGTGGAATGGTAGAGTAGCTAAAATTACCTCTTATTTTTTAGGACAATATTTGCTCTCCAAAGGAGGATAGGGGGACTAACATTCAAGAACTAGCTACCATGAATCTGGTTATGGGGACAAAGTTGGTCTGGAATCCTTACACTTGTGAGGGCCAAAAGTAGTTTAAAATTACCAAAATGAAGTACTTGGATATAGATATTCCAATGGAAATCCTTTCTATCAAAGATCCACCGTAGAGATTGGTTGTGTGGAAATTTATCCAAGATTATAGAGACATCATAACAAAGCATATTACTTGGGAAATCAAAGATGGAAGGAGTGCCTCCTTTTGAGTAGATTCATGGGAACAATACAAACCACTTGCAAATAATCCTAATCTGGAGATTTTAAAAAATGAAACTACATAGGTTTGGAGGAGAGGATTTAGAGACTATAGGGAGATAGTAGAAATCAATGGCTACCACCAATGGAGGTGGTAGTTACTTCAAACTATCAATGCTTCCATTAATTAGAAAAAGGATTTGCAAAAGATTCTACAAAATAAAGTTTTCATTCCCTCGGTTGAGGATGATACAACTAGATGGTGCAGCTTGAAGACATGTGAGTATATAGAGAAATTGGGGTATAATTAAAGAAGCAACAATGACAAAACAAAACTAGTTGACTTATCTTTTTTGAAATAAGAACTACCTCAAGGCTACCATTTTTGCTTAAATGGCTATTTAAAAATTATTTTGATGGAAGAAAGGTTAAAAAAGCTTGGCATTCAAGGAGTCGATAGATGTGTGCTATGTAAGGCAAGTGAAGCAAATATTGATCACTTACTACTATCATGCCTGTACTCAAAATATTGTTGGAAATACATTTTGTCAAAATCTAATTATCAATGATCACTCCTTCAAGACATTAGTGAATGGTTCATAATGTGGCCTACTAAGGAAAGCTTTGTTTGTAGGCCTATGGAAAATAATTTTTGCAACTATCATTTGGGAATTATGAAAAGAAAACAATTGAAATATCTTCTAAAAAAAGAAATGAATAAATAAATTCGAGTAGGGAAGATTGAGAGCTCATTGAATCAGTGAATAGTACAATTAGAAACTAGAATCTAGATAAAAATATTTTCACTAATTGGGATGATGAGATGACTAAGTCCTTCCCCAGTCTTAAAGCACCCCTCATTAATGGGTTGAGAAAGGTTGATCTTTCTCACGATCCATGGGATGGTGTTGTGTAGAATGAACTTGAAATTGTATGGGTAAAAGTTAATTTTGATGGGGCTTCAAGAGACAATCTTGGTCCATGTGGGTTGGATGTGTGGTGCGAGATCATATGGGAAAAATTCTTGGAGAGAAGGTATAATATCTTGGAGAAATGATAAACAACATAGAGGAATTATAAGTTTCTTTGTTAGGCTTAAAATGTTCGTTGGGCTTGAAAGTTGATCAATTGCATTTGGAAGGTGATTGCTTAATAATTATTAATGTTATTAATAAAAAATCGATTGGTTAAAACCAATTCAATATATTATAAATAAATGTGTTCAATTCAAAATAATATGGTTTATTGTGAGGGTTATATCTTAGAGATGAACTTTCTAAAATAGTAGCTGAGTAAGAATCACATGCCATGTAAGAAATACTCTTATTAGGCTGGAGTCTATAGTTGTTGAGTATGTTCCATATGCCATATTAGATATATCTTCATCAAGCTAGCATCTCTTATTATATTTGTTGGTGGGTGATAATGGGACTGGGATGACAAGTGACTAAACCATTTTTCTTAAGTCCTAGGACTACAAGCCATTGAAAATTTCATATACAACCTGGTGGTCTTATGTAATGGTGAAAATTTTGAGAGGATGGTGATATGTTGGCTGATCCTCTAACCCAAAAATCAAGATATAATTTAAACAAAGTCTTGATAGTATATATTCTCATGAAATGCTCAAATGCATTTAACGCCCCTACTTTCAGTAGATTTTGCAGCATTTAATGTGACAGGGCTGGCCTAAAATTGTGGTCATAGACATGAATCATTGAGATAGAAGCGCATTTAAGGATGATTCTAGATTGGTATTTCTTATTTATTGCATCTAGAAGTTCTTAATGATTCACCTTTCTTATAGAGTGAGTGTTGGTAGTTTAATGATGAGTAAGGTTACTCCATTATGCGTGGAGTCGAAGAAGATGAAAATGTCCTTTTTAGGTGAGGTGTTCAAGAAACATTTGAAGAATACCCTTATTTTTGTTGGTAATATGAAGCCCAACCATTTCAGTTGATACTATGGTTGTTGATCTTCTTATTCAAAGAATCTTCTCCTTATATATATGTTTTCATCTTCCTATTGTGATGTATTTTTTTGGATAGAGATTAATAATAATTCCCGTGCTCTTGAATGTGGACGTAGGCATTTGTTGAACAACTATAAACACTGTGTCAATCTTCTCTGTGTAAATTTATTTTCTGTGTCTTTCTGTTGTTTTAATTTTTTATTATCTCTTCAATTGGTATCAGAGCTCGGGTGAAGCTGTTTGGAATTCATTAAAGAATTTCCAAAACAATGGAGGAAGTGAAGATAAAGAAATTCGGAGGGCAGAATTTCAGCCTATGGAAAGTATAGATGGAGTCACTATTAATTAAACAAGATCTTTCCCTCGCACTTGAAGGGAAATCTAAGAAACTGATTTCAATGATGGATGAAGATTAAGAAAAGATGGACAAGAAAGCAAGGGCAACAATTTTTCTTTCACTATCCAATAATGTTCTTTTCAATGTCACAACTGAAAAGACAACAAAGGATTTATGGGATAAACTTGTAGCCATTTATAAAATGGCATTAGCTACAAACAAAGTTTTTATCATGAAAAATTTATATAGTCTAAAGATGAGGGAATGAGGGATTATAGAAAATAATCTCAACAAATTTAATACCCTTATCAATCAAGTGATTTCAGCTGGAATGATGCAAGATGATGAGAACAAACCTATCTTATTGTTGTGTTCTTTACCAAGTATCTAGGATGGAGTTGTGACCGTAATAAGCACTTCAGTGTCTGACAAAAATAAATTGGTTTTTGATGATGTTGTAGCAACTCTTGTCAGCGAGGATATGAAAAGAAAGAATCAAGAGCTTGCATCTGGTGACGCCTTAACTGTGGTGAGTGCTGGCCATAGGGGAAGAAGTCATGATAGAGGTTGAAATAATTTTAGAAGGAGATCCAAGTCTACTAAAAGATCAAAAGTTTAAGGCGAGAAATGGAGAATGATGGTTTTGTGGTAAGGCTGGGCATACAAAGAAAAATTGTCCATCTTACAAGAAGGCACAAGAGAAGGTGCAGGATAGTGAAGCCAACACCGCCTATGACAAAGACGACAGTGTTCTAGCTATTTCAACCAATGAACCCACTTCAGATTCATGGGTGCTTGATTCTAGTGCATCCTACCATACCACTTTATGCACAGAGGCATTCATAGACTACCAAGAAGGTCAATTTGGAAATGTCTTTCTAGATGATAATAAAGCTTCTAAAATTATTAGCAAAGGTGACATTTTGTTACCACTCTAAGGTGGAAAACAATGGTTAATAGATGTTAGACGTGTCCCAAAATTGAATAGAAATTTGATATCCATTGATCAACTTTTTACACAAGGATTTCATGTTAATTTTCTTTTGGATACTTGGAAGGTAACCCAGGGAACCATGTTGATTGCCAAGGGCGACAAATTGGCCAGCCTCTAAGTATTTGAGGGTCACGGTGAAGTGAGAGTTGCAATGATGGTTGAAGACAATGAAGCAGGCCTTTGGCATCAAAGGCTTGGACATATAAGCAAGAAAGGGCTCAATGTTATGCTTATAAGGAATCAACTTCTGGATCTCAAAGTTGTGGATTTATCTTTTTGTGAACATTGCTTTTATGGCAAACAAAAGTGAGTCAAATTTTTGAAGGGTGGATGTGACATGAGATCAACCCCATTGGAACTAGTAAATTCAGACATCTTTCATCTGACCGAGGTAACTTCTTTAGGAGGTGCAAATTATTTTGTCACTTTCCTTAATGATTGTACAAGGAAAGTTTGGATTTATATGCTTTCTAGAAAATCACAAGTATTTCTAAATTCCAAGATTTTAAAGCTCTTGTTGAAAATTAGAGTGGACACAAAATCAAATATTTACAAATAGGTAATGGAGGAGAATTTTGTTCCTCAGAGTTTGATAGTTTCTGTGTAGATAATGGTATTTGCAGGGTTAAAATTGTTCACTTTACTCCTCAAGAGAATGGGGCAGCTGAAAAACTCAGTAGAACAATTCTTGAGAAGGCTCGATGCATGCTTCTAATGCTGGTCTAGGCAAAGAATTTTGGGCCGAAGCATGCAATAGAACAGTGTATTTAGTTAACCAGAGTCCTTCATCTCTCTTGGATTTTGATATTTCAGAGGAGGAATGGCTGGGAAAAAGAGTTTCATACTCACATCTCCGGGTTTTTGGATGTGAAGCTTTTGCACATGTTCCTAAGAAAAGAAGGACTAAATTAGATCCCAAATCATTGAAGTGTATATTTGTTGGGTATGGCAAAGATCATTTTGGGTTCAAGTTGTGGAGTTTAGTTGATAAAAAAAATTATTTGAAGTAGAGATGTTATCTTTGATGAGCAGACCTTTCCTTCCCTGCAATCACCATTGGTAGAAACCAAGGATTATGTTCCTTTATCCACATTTACAAATACTCATACCCAAAGAAATGCAGGCAATTTACAGCACGATAGTCCAAGTGGTATCCTCCAGTCCAGGCCATCACCTACCTTTGTTTTGTCACCCCTACCTATTCACATGCCATCCTCTGCATTGAGTATTATGGCCACTAATCATAATGAGAAAACAAAAGTTTTTGATACCCACGTTTCTCCCTTGTAGCCACCGGTATCATCCCACTGGGATTCCCCTCTTTTTCCCTTGAATTTCTTTGCCCTAGAACTGACTATAGACATTATTTGTTTCCCTTAACAAAGTGAATTAATGTCTAGAGGAGGCATTGTGGTAGGTTTGGATGCCATGGTTGATGCCCCCCTCAACATGACATTGTGTGGGACCTTTGATGGACCCTATTTTTTGCCATGTCTTGGTTCACATATTGTCAGTGTTGAACATAGAGGGGAGTTTGCACAACCTGTTGTTTGTGCCAAAATTATATTTAGGGGAGCCCACAAATTTTGATGAAGAGCAGTAGCTTAACTAGACTCGTGGTCATTCCTGTGTCAAATTCGAAGGTAGGTTTCATAATTTGCAACGCCAAACAGACCATGGTGTCATACAGGATTCAGGGAACCCCTCATCCACAAGGGTGGGAATTTAGAACACAAGAGGAAACATTTATAAATTGTAGAGAAAGATCAAGAATGATGTTGGTAATTTGGGCACTAATGGAGGCCAAAATAAATTGAGTCAACAAAGTTGTGTTGGTGAATTGAGGAAATCTACTAGATAGAGAAAACCTCCCACTAAATTTACTGATTATGAGCTCCTATTTTTAGAGGAAGAAAAGCCAACATTGTTGGTATCTAATCAGGTAGAACTAGTAAATTTCAAAGATTCCTGCAATCTTGTTGATCATGACAAGTGGAGGATTTCAATGAAAGAAGAAATGGATTCATTGGAGCCAAATCACACTTGGGATCTAGTGAAGCTCCCTCCTGGTCGAAGTTCCTTGAGGAATTGTTGGGTTTATAAATTAATAGAAGACTTGATGGATACAGGAAATGATATCATGCGAGATTGGTTGACAAGGGGTATTCTTAGAAGAAAGGAGTCAATTTTGATGAATTGTTTTTGCCAATTGTGAGAATGACTATAATCAGGCAGTTTTGGGTTTAGTGGCTATGTGAGATCTTGAGCTTGAAAAGATCGATGTCAAAACTAAGTTTCTTCATGGGGATGTGGAAGAGGAATTATATTTTTAGCAGCTTGAAGGCTTCATCAAACCGAGGCAAGAAAAATTATTTTGTAGATTGAAATGAAGTTTGTATGGGCTCAAACAAGCCCCGAGGTAGTGGTACCTCAAGTTTGATTGGTTCATGGGTGAGCATAATTTTGTTCATTGTTAATCTGATTCTTGCATTTACTATAATAAACTTGATGATGGTTAATTTTTCGTACTCTTACTTTATGTTAATGACATGTTAGTCATTGGTTCTAGCATGAAAGTAGTTCAGGATTTGAAGGTACTTTTGTCTCAACAATTTTCAATGAAGGATTTAGGGGCAATGAAAAGAATACTTGGCATGTATATAATTAAGGATAGGCAAAAAAAAGAACTCAAGATATCTCAAGAAAAATATATTCTCAAAGTTTTGGATAGGTTTGTAATGAAGGATGCCAAGGCAATTGGCACTCCTTTAGCTAATCATTTTCATTTATCCTTCACCATGTGTTCGATTTCATGAAATGCATCCCTTATTCCTTTGCGGTTGGCAGTCTCATGTATGCCATGGTCTCTACTCGTCCAGATATTTCTCATGCAATGGGAGTTGTGAGTAGATTGATGAGAAATCCCGATAAACCCCATTGGGAGGCTGTCAAATGGATATTAAGGTATCTTAAAGGTACTATAGATTATGTCTTGTGTTTTGGTGGGAGTAATGTTTAGTTACAAGGTTTTACTGATTCTGATTTTGCCAGAGATTTAGACAAATGTAGATCTACTATTGGTTATGTGTTTATATATGTTGGAGCTGCTATTAGTTGGTTTTCTAGGTTGCAACATATAGTTTCTCTCTCTTCCCCCCAAGTTGTATCAAATACATGACGCTCTCTGAAGGTGCGAGGGAAATGATTTGGTTATGATAGTTATTCAATGATTTGAGGTGTGATTGTGTTCTATTTTGTGATATTCACAGCACCATTTTTATGACTTACAATCATTCATCTCAGCATTGCTCCAAGAATATTGACGTACATGTTCATTTCATTTGTCAAGTGATTGAAAAGAGCAGTTACAGGTTGCAAAAATTGAAACAAATGTCAATCCGACCGATGTCTTGACCAAAGTCATTTCCAAAGAGAAGTTCGACTTTTGTAGGACTTCTCCTGGTATGGTTAAGATGTGATGATAATATTTGAGTGGGGGAATTAACTCGAAGTAGTAATCGATTGGACGTCAAGTGGGAGATTGTTGGTAATATGAAGCCCTACTATTTCACTTCATACAGTAGCTGTTGATCTTCTTATTCGAAAACTTTTCTCCTTATATATATGTTTTTAGCTTCCTGGTATGATGTATCCTTTTTGACAGAGATTAATAATAATTCCCTTTCACTTGAATGTCGATGTAGGCATTTGTAGAACCAATATAAACATTGTGTCAATCTTTTGAGTGTAAATTTATTTTCTATACCTTTCTACTATTTTATTTTTTTGTTTTCTCTTCAATTTTAGGTCATATCTTGGTCATTCATGCTATGGAGGTTATTATGGGCGATGAATTTCTGTGGGAAAGCCATAGACATAGGGTCAATTTTGATGTGTCTATTCATATTTCTGGCAACACTTATGGAGATCGGGAGCCTAAGGAAATGACAAGGTTGTGCCAAAAATTGATCAAAAAAATATTTTCTTGGCAACCTTGATGTTGTTCTTAAGAATTTTGATGAGGATAAGTGGCTCTTGCTCGCCAAGGATTACTGTAAGGTCCAACACAAGGGAAAAGAGGTGGGAAAGCTCCCATTTATTTCCTCAATGGATCTCTCTCTCTTTCTATGAAAGAAGGAACCAATTTCTTGGAACATCATGTTTCTAAAAATTTGATTGTTGGCGAACAATGAAGGGGAGGGTTGGATGTAGAATTATATAAGGTTTGAAGGCTTCATGAGTGATAAGGAGGAGGAAGAGTTTAGGACTGACATCAAAGAGGAAGGCAGTGATGCTACAATGGAGATTCTGAAGGAGGCATAAATTGTGGTGCATATTGACTGCATCCCAGGGTGCCCTGTGTAATCGAGGGTGATTGACTCCTTGCGTTCAATTTTGGTATGGTGTGATGAAATGGTCTCAGTATAGTTTTAATTAGTTTATTTTTTGGGGGTATAATGTGTATAGGTGAGTCTTCATTTTTTTATTTGGAGATATTTTGGGGGGTTGTTAGCTTTGTCAATAAAGGTGGTTGTAGATAGCTTTTTTGGCTGGATGATATCAGATAGTGGTTTTAGTTGGATAGTTTAAGGAATAATAGTTTCCAATTTTATGTAGAAACAATTTAATGATTTTTTGAAACTAATAGAAAGATGCAACCCCTAACCCCTAACTACTATTAATTGATAATTTTTTTTTAATAAATAATTATATAAGAATATATATGTGTGTGTGTGTGTCCACACACACACATGTATATGTATATGTATGCTGGGTAACTCACTTAATACATAAAAAACCTAGATACATAGTAAGAAAATACACTGATAGAAAAATCCATCTACAACTCTAATTTCAGTCTTTCTTTCGACATCCTTTGGTGAGAGAAGACCTTCATTGTCATTCAAAAATTGTTAAAATCCATCCACATTGTCTTTCTTCTCAACCCCTTTCTTAAAAAGGCTCCAAGATTTCTAAAATTTTGTCTTTTTCCTTCCAAATTAAGGTCCAATATACCCAACATGACCTTGTATTTGGGCATCATTGGAATCTTATCCACAACCACAACCACCGCAACATAACGTTCTCCCCTCACTGTTTTATCTACAACTCTTACCACCCACATGGTATAGCCAAGGATTTAGACCGCAGGAGTGAGACTTTCATACACTGCACACCATCAAGAACGTGGCCATTGGACCAGAAAGTGGTTCCAACAACATTAATGATTGCATCTCTGGCCTCTTCATCTGTCAAGTTGAAAAGATAATTTATTTGCTCTTTAGTAGTTTCTTTAGCACACTTGCAACAAATACCAAAAAGTTATGCAATTCTTGCCCTAAGTATGGATGCGAAATAAAGAGAGACACTTCCCACCAAACTTCTCTGCTTTTTAATAGCCTTTCCGATCACTTAGTTACTGTAATGATGCCAAAATTCTTGAATGTAACAAAGATGATAGAAAAGAGATTTAGTTTCAGTTACAAATCTATAGAGAATTCAATCCTCACCATTTTCTTTCTTACCAATCTAATCTCTGACTGCCAAAGCATTCTCTGCATTATAGCGACAACGCATCTTCACAAATCGAGCAAGCTATTTGAATCTAATCGTAAGACAAGGCACAAGATTCCTTGACTAAGTAGCCTAAAAAAGTAATTCACATGTTATATAATACGGGCATAGTTTATTGTCTATTCTGATGAAAACCATGAATTGTGATCCTCTAAAATCATTATAATATTAAAGGTCTCGAAAATAAAATTCCACATGTGCAATTCATACAACTCAATTAAATGTGTCTCGCTCCCAAATAACTGACTAACCTTTGTGTTATAATCGTGACATTTTTGGAACCAGATTAGCTACAACTCAATTCATACTTTCAAAATAGCCCTTTCCAAATCCATTTGTATAGTATCACGTGTCCACACCAGAACTACCACACCAAATTGTGAACCCATTCTTATGACCACGAAGCAAGCAGTAATCTAATAAAATCAAAGGAAATATGAAAATAATATAATAAAATATATATTTTATTATATAAATATAATTCTAAATATAATATATAATATGTTATATACTGATTGTATGTTACAATATATTTATATTTAATAATTTATATATTAAATAAACTTATATTATATTTAATTAATTGATTTTAAATACAATACATAATATATTTATTCTATATTTATATTTAATAATTTTTATTTATAAATACAAAAGTTCAACCTAAAACTAACTATAACTCTAAGTTAGCCATAAATATAATTAGTCATATATTAGTAATTTATTACTAGCATACCTATATTTTTAGAAATTTAAGTGAAGTATGGTGAGAGATATCAAGTTTGAAAATATGGAATATTTATATGTTCAATGATAAAGTATGAAGTGCAATTAAATTCAAACTAAACATCTAAATAAAGTATGCCGAGAGATATCAAGTTTGAAAATATGGGTTATTATCAAGTTTGAAAATATGGAATATTTATATGTTGAATGATAAAGTATGAAGTGCAATTAAATTCAATAATCGATGATGTTTTAAATTTAATTTTGGTTAAATTTAAATTAATTATAATTAAATTGAGATAAAGGCAATATCACACTTTTTAGAGGTATAATAAAAACATTTATAAAATATTATGCAAATTAAAATATTGAAATCATTTATCAAAATGATTTCTAAAAAATGGAAAAAAATTCACTGATTAATCATTCACAAAGTAGTAATAAGTGTTTTTGATTAAGGATAAAACAGGTTTTGAGGGGGACTTGAAACCCTCAGATTTTACCAAGATCTGGAACCCACAATACAACGCTGCCAAGAAAGATAATCTTAGAAAATTAGCAGCCCAACCTCAACCATGATAGAAAGGCCAGTGCCTATCTCATGCACAAGGGTTTTAACCAGGCCTTGTTAACCTTCAACAGGTACCATGGGTGTTTCCAATCACACATAACCTTCATAAACACCAGATTGTAGCATATAACCATGCATTCCCAATTTGGACACAAAGGGTTTTGATAGGCTCCCCTAACCTTCTAATGGATCCCAAAACTAGTAGCATAGGGTTTTTAACAAAACTTGATCCTAACCAAAAACTACAGCTGGCCAGACTGGGCCCTTCAAAACTAGTAGCTTCCAACCTTCCTATGGGTTTTATAAGGTTCCCACAACCTAAAAATGAGTTTTCCTAGGCTCCCAAAACTTGAAACAAAAGGATCAGGCAACAAAATAGCTGGCCCCAGATATAACCTAGAGGGTTTTGACAAGCTCCCTCAACCCACAAAACAAGCTAGGAGACTAGAAAAGAATATACCCAAACTCTTCCTCGGAGATGAATTTACAAGTCCTTCTTGTATCTAATGATCTTGTGAGATATGGACCAGCTCTGATACCATGTGAGATTTTGCCAAGATCAAGAGGCAATGGAAAGCACAAATAAGAGAGACAAAATATATGATAGAAATAAACTATATTCTATCAAGAGAAAATCCTAATCAACTGGATCATCAATTGTTACATACAATAAATATGAGCTTGCTTATATAGGCAAGGCTATATGGATATGTGAGCACACAAAGATGGCATGTGGCTCAATAAGAAACAAGGGTAGGTAGGAAATAGGTGGGGATAGGTAGGAGAAACAATATAATAGTCCACATGAGGTAGATCACCCACTGAATGTGGAGTGTAACAACAAGATCAGCGCCATAAAGGGTGGAAATTCTCCTACACATACTATTCCAATGTGGCACAAACACCCAAGTGTCTCATACCCAAACTACTATGAAATGCATTTCCTAAGTAAACTTAAGTAAGGTGTAATAATATCCAAGATGAATAATTATTTACACCAACGACCCCCTTAAGTGCAACTTAGGGGAATGCACTAAAGTCTACAATGCAACTAAGCAATGCAAGATGGGTCCCAGCTACGAGGCCATGTTAGGTACCCATGTACAAATGCAAATGCATGAAAACAATGCAAGGAAATCTCTCACAAAGCAGGGAAAGAGAGAAAAACCCAATGTGAAAAAAACCTCCCCCAAAAGAGAGATGAAAACTAGATACAAAGAACTCTCATAGAAGTATGTGAAGAACAAAACCCCATGTGAGGAAAAAGTCCCCCATATGAGAGAAGAAGAAGAGAGACTAGGAAGCCCCCCCTCAATGTGGAATCTGCACCAATGATAGAAGCTCGATGATGAATGAAGAAACTTCTCCACAAATGTCGAATCACGTTCCTCCCCTTAGGAAGAAACAAAACCAAAGGTGGATCCAAAAAGTCTCCCCAACCATGAAAGGAAGATGGAGAAAAAATACTCATGATGAAAGCAATCTCTAAAAGCTACTCAAGTGTCCCTATGTCGATGCTGAAAGGTACCCCCTCCAAAGGTGGTAAACTATGCCACACTGCTGAAAAAGGCACTCCAAGATCTAGTGGAGATGAATGTAGAACAATATCCAAAGACTCATATGTCTCCTCAAAAGATAAGGAGACCTCCTCCAAGTGTTGTACAAAAGTATCCACAATCATGTCAACCTCTAAAGATTGATCATGTAGAGAATGCACAAGAGGGTCAGAGTGATCCCTCGCAACAATCAAAGAAGGATCATCTTCATCAAAAAGAAGATGAATCTCATCAATGGTGTCTCCCAAATCTACAATGTACGAGTCCACAAACAAACCTATAATGTCTATCAAGTAGGCATCCCAATCAACTGAAGCTAGAAGACATGAAATATCTTGTTGCACTGAATCAGAAGAAGGCAAAATTATCGCACTGGTTACATCATCAGGTGCAATAGGTGGTGTGATATCAATAGAAGGAGATGAAATGTAAGGCTCAAGAACGGGGTCACATGTGAGAATCCCCAAGTTCAAATGCCCAAAGTTCTCCTCAAAATCCGAATCACCAACATATGAAGAACCAACCTTATCAATAGGACCAAAATCTGAAAAAGAGTACAACCGAGATGCATGATCAACCACCCCAGTTGCAGTGATAGCTCCACTCTTTAAGTCTCTAATGATAACTGAATTAGGTGTGAACTCCACAGTTTTCCTAGTTGCCCCATGTGTGATTTGATAGATGGAAAGAAGATTATTTGTCAAGTGAGGTACACACAACACATCATTGAAGGAGTTATCCCCAATGGAAATAGATCCTTTCCCAATAAAATCCATATATGTATGATTTCCCATCAAAATATGCGGCATGTGACAAGGCTCAAATGTACAAAACATAGACTGCGAAGATGCCATATAATGAGAAGCCCCTGAATCTAGAAGCCATCTCCCTAAATCATGACTTATAGTAGCACAAAGAGCTTGTCCCTTTCCTTTATCTATCCCAAAAGAGTGATCCTTTCCTTTATCCTTGGAAGAAGAAGCCGATGTAGACATTCTAGAAGGTAGGTTGATTCTATTCTTCTCAAGAAGATTCTTCAACTCATCAATATCCTTCTTATAACAATGATGTTCATCATGTCCTGACTTCTTGCAATATCCACAAAAAAAATTGTCCTTATATGATTTCCTCTTAGGTGAGAATGGGGAATCGCCTTGTTGTGGAGAGGAAGATTGTGCTCCATCTTGTTGTGGTTTAGACTTAGGTTTCTTTTTATTCTTTCCTTTTCTTTGATTACTTTGATTCCCTTTGTTAGCCACCAAAGCTTGTGACTTTGAAGATTTGAGAATCCCCATCGTGGTCAACTTAGATTGCTCAAGTATCAACATCTCCATGAATGAATCAAATGAGGGAGAAGTGTATGAGGAACCTTGAGCTAACTTATGGGTGTGAAAGCTAGATACAAAGGCTACATACTCTAAAGGAAGCTTGTCCAACAAGTTATAAACCAATTGAGCATCCTTTTTGTCAATTCCACAATCCTTTAGCTTTGCTCTTAGCTCAGTTGCTTTTGTAATCTTGGATTGTATCAAAATCTTTGGGATCCAAAGTTGTGAGTTCACTATCAAGCTTGTAGCCCTTAATCTCATCAACTTGACCATACAATTTCTTAAAAATATCCCTAGCCTCTTTAATTGTTGTACACTTATCAATGTGAAAAATGAGGTCATCTGATACATACTTTCTAAGAGTTCCAAGTGCCATAGCATTCTTAGTAAGCCATTCAATTTGAGCATTAGGATTAGCCTTAGGATCAGGTGGTGTTCTAATAGTTTCATTTACATAATGAATGAGTCATTTTTCCATTAGTTTACTCCATGCCTTAATTTTCCATGATGCATAATTATGAGGAGTTAAAAGTGGAAATTTAGGAGAACCCATAGAACCAAAATGAAAAAAAACAAGATAGAGAGAGGCACAATCACACAAGACACCCCCCCAAAATATTTAATCAAGAAATCCCCCCAAAATGGTGATTTTGGCACTTTATACTTAGTGCATATACAATGGGCCACTTGCAAAATAAGGAAAAGTGGACTTTTGATTTCAATTTACAACTTCTCAAAATGAGATCTAAGAGACTTCAACAAATACTGCTAGTGATCTAAACTGAGATCCAAGCAAAATGCAAGTACCAAATATGCCAAAAATGGCCAAATACTAGAAGTACAATTTCTACTTAAAATCACTGCAAACAGATGGCAGATTATGAAAGTAGATGAAAAAATATGCACTTTCAAAAAAAATGGCACCTGAAAAGGAGTCCATATGAGCCCAAACGAAGCCTCCAAAGTTGTAAAAATCAAGATTTCATGATTTCCAAAAAACCTGTACCCAAAAATCAAAAAATTCCTACACCACTATCCCGATCATGAAATTCTACCCCAAAACAAAAAAAATTGCTCTAAAAAATGAGTACGGATGAGTGAGATATCGCTATTTGAAAAATGCCTGCAAAATTATAATTTCTGGAAAATTTCCGCCACAGCGTCAAACTTCAAATGCCTCTAGATTTGGCCTCCAAAGTTCGATTTGGATGAAACAAAAGGCAAACCTGAATTTCTTGGACCTTCTAAATCCAATGGTAACCTCAAATCTGACCCATGAAGCTTCAATACAAACCTGCAATAGAAAACTCCAAAATACGCAACCCCAAATAGCATCAAATTTCTCTCAATTAGCAAACCAATGACACTCTAATTACTCTAATACCATATGAGACATGGACCAGCTCTGATACCATGTGATATTTTGCCAAGATCAAGAGGCAATGGAAAGCACAAATAAGAGAGACAAAATATATGATAGAAATAAATTGTATTCTATCAAAAGAAAATACTGATCAACTGGATCATCAATAATTACATACAATGAATATGAGCCTGCTTATATAGGTAAGGCTATATGGATATGTGATCACACAAATATGGTATGTGGCTCAATAAGAAACAAGGGTAAGTAGGAAATAGGTGGGGGTAGGTAGGAGAAACAATATAATAGTCCACATGAGGTGGATCACCCACTGAATGTGGAGTGTAACAACAAGATCAACACCATAAAGGGTGGAAATTCTCCTACACACACCATCCCAATGTGGAACAAACACCCAAGTGTCTCATACCCAAACTACTATGAAATGCATTTCCTAAGTAAACTTAAGTAAGGCATAATAATATCCAAGATGAATAATTATTTACACCAACAGATCTTTAATATATATATAACAAATGAATTCAATTGGAAAATAGAGAGATAATCTTAATACACAATTGAAGATTGGAATGCATTGATAAGATAATGAGAAAGGATATATGAAGAAAGTATGAATGATAAATCAATGTTAGAATATGTGAATTGTTGTACCTTCAAGGTTACAAACTAATGTTGTCCTTTTCTTTCTTTGGCTTCCTCAAAATCCACAATGACTTTTATTCTTTTGTAATTTAAGGTAAATAAACAAACTTTGTCACTTTAAATAAAGTATAAACAAAATATTCCAAATCTAGAATGAATTTATCTATTTGAATGCATGGATATGTCTTTTTATAATTGAGACTTATGCGTTACATATTGGATATATAACTTGTACTTGTTACAATACTACACATGCAATTTATATTTAATAATTTGTATTAATAAGCACAAAATTCCAACCTAAAACTAACTATAATTCTAAGTTAACCATATGTTGGGTCCATATAAAAATTTCCATTCCATATGTGTCCTTGTTTGGAGTAATGCTCGTCTAATCCGTTGGTCAAGTCATTTCCTTAACCTTCCTCATGTAACCTGACCATTGTTATATCATTTAAGTTTCACTACATTGAACTTGAACCTTTTTGGTTCAAGGTTCAAAGTTCAATGGGCATTGTTTTGAATGTGTTTTTCCTTCTGCGCAATTTTAAGTCTTCACTAGTCATTATCAGTGTTTTGCACTCTTTGAATCGTGAACTTGAACCTTTTTGGTTCAAGGTTCAAAGTTCAAGATTTGTCATGTTAATGTTGTGTCGCGATTGTTTTGCAAAGATCATAGTTCGATGTATAGGCTTCTTGGAAGACATGTGACTTGGCGCAAGGTGACGGTGCAGATTTTAAGATATGATAAATGACCGCAAAGGAGGGGAATATTCTTTCTTCAATGATTTGAAATCTTTCATTTATAGCAAGTATGTGTGAGGATCTGTAGTGTCAGAAGTGAAGTGACATAGCATTTAAGGCATGCTCCAGTGCAATCATTTTAGAGTAAGGTCACACGAATGAAGAGTAATGGAGACAGTTTATGGTAATGATGGGTAAGATTTTCTCGACTTTAAAACTGAGTAGTTGTCACATTGAGATTATCATTTTCTTTGGAAAGTTTTGAGAAGAAGTTTTTGGAGCAGGAGAAATAGACTACGATAGGGGTTTGCAGATGATAGAGGAAGGTATGTTCAACAACTTTCTCAATTGTTGTAGTTTGTTTTAAAAGATCTGGGTATTTTGTTAGCTATTTGTTTCCATTTTCCCTTTCCTTCTTTGCTTGGGTTAATTGGAGAAAATCACGAGCTAAACATGAGGCCTACTTTTCCCAAATTAGTGAACTCCTCTTCCCTTGTAAGATCTTTACCGGAACTAGGTGACACAACATTAGTCCAATTGGATTTAGATGATTTTCTAGAAAGAGTGCGGAACCTAGCCGCATATCCTATGATGAGGGATATTGCACAAAGCAGATTATTAGAAGCAGTCACATTTCCCACAGCTGCTCCTTGCCCTGAATTAGTTTTAGATTGTATGAATCACTATGAGAAGGGTAATAGATGCATAAGAAAAAACAATGGTGAGGTTTTTTTATCCATCGATAGGCAGATAGTAATGGCAGCTATGGGTATCCCACACTAGGAACCCTATGAAGATTGGATGATTGAAAAATCCTATGGAATTTTCTTTGAGAAAAAGTAGTATTACAGAACTGTTATCGCACGAAATTGGCTTCTAAGATTCCAAAAAGGAGGCTCAAGGCTACCGAGACCTCTAACCCATGAGCATTTAATTCCCACAATCTGAGACTTGGTAATATTGTTGAGCAGAGTAAAGGGCAATTCCCATTCCTTCTATTGGGAGGACTGGATGTATTTCTTCATCTAGGTCACTTTGGATAAGAATCAGTTCATTGACTGGGGAACTGTTATCACGGAAAGGTTACATGAAGGTTTGAGTAATTACCCTGGGATTTCCAACTTTTATATGTCTGCCTACCTATTATATATGCTTTCTTGTGTGAGAGAATGATCTGGATTGTCCCATCCAAAATGGGTTCAAGGCATAAGAATTTATGAGTATCATCCCAATTTGACTTTAAAAGGGCATGTTGATGATTATCTCCGCTGGAATGATATTTTTGCTGGGAGGTTGACCTTTGAATTACAAGGTAATTTGCATAGGAGGATGTCTACAGAAGTTGTTGAACTTGTTAACATCTATGGAAGTTTCTTTACACAGTTTAGTCACTTCACTTACCTAAGGGTTGGAGGATTTAAAGGTGAACCCTTTAGGCTATCCAGGTATGTTTCAGACACCTATATTTTGATCAAAGTTTCCAGGTAGCTTGCCTATGTTGCAAAGGATTATGGTGAGGATTTTGACACAAGTGGGATTTTCCCCATAGATTTAGGCCATTACAGCTGTAGGTCTATCTCTGATGTGCTGAATCTTGAGCTAGAATTTAAGAGATTTCATTTGAAGACCTTTATGAAAAGGGATAATTTTGATAGTAAAGGTTTCATTGCTACTGACCAGTTGGAGGATTATTGGGAAGGTCACCAGGATGAATTTGAAGTAAGGAAAAGGAGTTGGTCTAGGTTAACCTTGAAAAAAATTCATGACATGAAATTGCCAATGGACACTTCAGGTGTCATCACTGATGATGAAGATGTACTTGATCCTAAGTTTATGAAGTGGGTACATAATGAACCTCTTCCAGAGGTGGATTTGAGTAAAAAGATGGAGGATAGTATTTAGACATGCAGCTTCAATATAATTCGTAGGACAAAAAATTGGCTTAGGAGTTGCTGATTTCATACAACAAGAGCAACTAGTTCAAGAAGCAAAAGTGGGAAGAGGATAACCGCAAGAAAAACTTCTATTTTAACTAACATTCCTGTTCTATTGTAGGAAAAAGGTAGGCAAAGATTAAAGAAGAGAACCTTGACACCGAGGCTAAACTTTCTATTGGTGGTCGGGTTACCAGGTCAAGGTCCAAGAAGAGTTTTTAGCTACCAGCTCCCCATCTCATTCTTGATTTGGATGCAGAGGAAGCACTGTGCGATATGGCATCCCCTGTTTATGATATAGATAAGGTTTCAACTAGCGTAGATAATACCTTCTAGGATTCAGGGACACTTGATATCTGGTCTCATGTAGATAGTGCTACACTGCCACTCTCAATAGGATCTCCACCCATGCCATCTAAAGAATTGACTCTAGCACCCAAGTGGTTAAGTGACTCAATTACCAAGAAAAGGAACATGGTCCCTATTTTGGTATCAATGGAGGATGCTATGAGTAAATGTTTAGGAAAGTCCACGAAGCCCAAAAAACTAAAAATGGAGGCTATGATTGGTTTTGATGAAAGTATGAAACATTGGACTGCAGACATTGCCAAACCCGCGTCTAACAAAGATGTTGTTATTGCTTCAGAAGCAGAATATGCTATTGAACGAGTTGATTTGGGGGTCAGAACTAGAGCCATGGATGTGAAACATTTGGAGACTTCAACCAAATGAATTATCTCTCGTAATTGGAAGGATGAAAGAGACAAGGCTGAGTTAAAGCAAAATTTAATGCAAATGGCTCCGTATATTCATGCTCTGCAGAACAGCCCATTACCATTGTCTCAAAGTTCAGGGCCATTTAGTCCAAAATCACCTAGTAATCAGAAATTCTTTGATGAAGTTCAACGAACCAAGATGATTGCTGAGGTTTTCTCAGAATGGCTCACCTTGATCATGCATCAAGGGACCAATTACATAACAGATTTAGTCCATATTTTCAAAGATGTGAATGAAGTCACCAAAGAATTGGATTCTGATTTAATCTTGTGGCAGAAAGAGAAGACTAAATGGGCAGTGATTTCAAAACAGATGCGCGATATTTAGCGTTATGTCCTGATGAATTTTTTTGCTGAAAGGCAAGTGCCAAGGTTAAATGAAGACGTAATATTTATTTGCAAAGAGAGCATTGAGTGGCGCAACCAAATTATTGAACAAGGCCATAGTGAATCAACTAGTTTGTGTAATGAATTAACAGCCTTAAGGATGACCATGTAGAAGGATCTATGCTGCATGGATGTCCAATTGCTTAAAGAAGATAGTCAAACTCTAGAAAATACTGCAGAGATGATTAACCAGTTTAGTAGCCACATTAAGCAAATCAAGGTGGAGAAATCCTTGGCTATGGGATATTTTACAAGGATTTCCAAAGTAGAATCAATGCTCACAGTTTGTCTCAATCACTTGGACTCACATAGGGACAAAGTGTAGATGGTGAAGAGAAAGAAGGAGCTTTGGAAGCAGAGAGTAATTCACATCAGTTTGCCACATGTAACTGTAATTCAGGAATTTTCAAAAGTGCATCGAGAGTGAAGTGCGACAAAGGCACTGATGGTGTTTGTCCAAAACACCAACCCGAGTGATCACATTGAGACTGAGTAGACGGCATGACTAGCACTACTGGCAGTTGTTTGCCAGTGAGTCTAGTCAATTTTAATTTCGGTTATGTAGTTAGGGTAGTTTTCTATTAACTCTTATGAGTTAATTTTACTTTGGTTAAAAACTATTGGTCTGGCGACCTATTTATATGTTTCACAATGACTTTATAAGGGTTCACTAAGTTTTTGAAAACACTATCTTTAAAATTGGCTAAAAACTTTGTGTATGTAGAAGGTGGATGATCATCAATGAATGAAAATCTTATTAACAATTGTCTTTGATTTCAAATCTGTGTGTTTGATATTTGAAATTTGATTTCTATGAAAATTTGTTTCAAAGAAAGAGTTGTTATACTTTCTATGTATGTAGAAAATTATTAGCAAATTTCATCTTTAAGGGCTTTTCATTTTGTTTTAGTGTATGTGTGAAGTCTGTCGGCTTTATGTAAAGAGTTATATATGAATCAGTGCTTGCATTCATTTTGTATTGACTGGTGGATACAATTACCTTTTAGTGCTTTCTGGTGAAAAGCATTCTATTGATTGTGTGTAATTTGGAGCTGATTGAATATTTATTAAAGGGAGTTGTACCTTAATTCAGAGGTCAATCAATATAATGTTTTTCCAACTAATTGGTAGAAAATTTGTCTTTCTTTCCTCGAGCCATAAAGTATAAAGATTAAATAAATAAAGGGAGAAAAATCTATTTACCAACACCATAAACATAATTATTCATATATTAGTAATTTATTATCAATAGGAAAACATTAATATTGAAATATAAAATGTTAGAGGTGAAGTGTAACATTAATATAATCTAATTGAGTAAATAATATAAATATAATAGAATAAAATGTGATATAAAGAAAATAAAAGTAATTTAATTTAAAAAATAATAAAAATATGATATTAAAAAATATTTGAGTTATATATTATATAATATTGATATTTAATAATCTTTACAGATTAATTTATTTATAGTATATTATAAAAATATATTAATTATTAATTATATGATTTTATATTATATATAATTAAACCGAGAGGCTTCTACAATGGCAGCAAATTTATGCGTTACCATTTGAGGGTTTTCAATTAATTTGACGGTCACTTGGGAGTTTTCAATTAATTTACATTGTTACTGATTAATATAAGATTAATATATTATATAATATATGATTAATATATTATATAATGAAACAGTTATTGAGACGGTTTCATAAAAATTGCAGAAATCTATTGTTCCACTCTTCAAATTGAAATCTTGTGAATTTTAGAAAAGGGATCAATTACACAACAAAAACAGGTATCTGACTTTGTTTTAATAGAATTTAGTTTTTGACTAGCGAGTTTTCTTAGAAACTAACTCTGTTTTTTTATTGTTACTGATTCCAATAATAGAGAGGGTCTACTCGGTGGCTTAAACAGCTTCAACATCCTTTTCAGATATAGTCATCGTATATTTCTCCATTGCAATACTTCATAAATTATTTCATGTGGATGAATCGTTTCATTTTGTATAGTTGGAGTCATCAATATTGATATTTGTTTTATGATTTCAAGATTGCGATTTGTGTGGGGTGAAGAGTGTACAGAGCCAAATATTTCAGAGGTTGGGTTGGTCTCAACCTTCGTTACCATTCCTCATGCTTTTTATCAATCTTGGTGCCCAACCAATTAAGTTTCCCTAGAAATGGGCACTATGGTGTTCATCTATGCCTCTATGAACTCATATGCCTTATTCCAAGGCTCACACATTTATACAGACGATGACTAGAACAAATACATTTTAAGCATATACTGCAATTGTGGTCTTCCATGAAAGCAGATTTCATTGAGGCATTCTATTAAACAACTCACAAGTCTGTGTATGCTTCCACGTTTTACATGCATGTCAACCAGTGCAATAGAAACTACAACATCTACCTAAAAACATTTATCGTCTCCGTGAGGTTTAGGATAAATGTTTTAGGCACCAATTTTTGAATTGCAATTTTGTGAATATTTGTGAAAATAATTTCAGAGAGAGAAGGGGTCAATTAAGCAACTTCAACATCCTTTTCAGACAGAGGTATGTGATTTTCTTTTAATAGAATTAATTTTTTTCTCATTTATACTCCCATTTTTCAGAAGCTAACTTGTGATTTTCATTTAATAGAATTAATTTTTTTCTCATTTATACTCCCATTTTTCAGAAGCTAACTTATTTTTAAAAAAATTTATAATTTCAAGACTCTATTCCAATCACAGAGAGAGACTTGAGATTGATTACACAGCTTCACAACTTCAACGTCATTTTTACTATTGATATCAAATTTGTACATTAGAAAATCTGTATGTCTTCACAATCATACTGTAAATAATTTTCTGATTTTTATGAGACGAGATTTTTATCTTTGATCACTGAACTAGATAATATTAAGAATAGTCTATTGCACTTATATGGCAGGCTATCGTTTGACATTTGGTGATCGAAACTTTCATTATTGTGACAAACAACAAATTGTAGTTCATGTAAAGATATTCCTGCAAAACATAGTTAGATAATTCACATTTATTTCTCTGTGTTTCATATATCCACATAAAAAAACTTATTACAAACTGCACCCACAGGTGGGGAGGCTCTCCACCTGCATGAGGAGTCTCTCCTCCCACGTAGCGTGGGAGCTGGAAACCACGCCCCAGCCAATGAAAGACGTTCTCACTTAATTTTTATTATTATATTCTGTAGTATTGTTGGTAATTGATTCTAGGGCTCATTTGTTGCATAGTTGAAATCATATAGTAAAGTTAATTTGGATGACCAATGCGGTACATGAAATCATATATTGCAATGTTCATTTAGATGTTTATTTATTTATTTTTTATGTTCATCATTTGGCTCATATGATAAACATCTGGTGTCATAAATAATGTAATGGTTTTTTTTATCAGTTTGGAAGCCTTACACATAAAAAAACATAATGATTTTTTTAATAAGTTTTGAAATTGGGTTGAAGTTATGCAAATGAGGAATAAAAAATAATTTAATTATATATTAATATTTAAATGTTGGTTAAAATAGATTTTATAAATTTAAAAGGGTGAGGTTTAATTTGTTATGATTTAAATAAGATTATGATTAGGTATTAATTAGAGTTAAGGTTCAGTAAAATTTGAATTATCAATATGGTTAGTGTTAAAGTTAAAATATGATTAATATTAATGTTAGATTAGATCTAAGAATCATAACTATAATACATTTTTAATTATTACATCAAAATAATATATTTAGGTATAAATCTCATTATTACATCAAATTTAAATGTGAAAAATACCCATCCTGTGATATCTAATCCAAATGCACTTGTATTTCTTTGTATTTCATTTGAAAAAAATTATAAGTGATGTGTTGATAAGTATTTATAGATTCTATTAAAAATGTTTTAATTTATTCTTTATTAATAAGTATTTTTTTACTATAATATATGCAAAGTTATTTTAAAATATATGATTACCATATGAACTTCTTATTATTGAGTAAAATTCATTACTAAATGTAAAATAGAATTAGTTCACTTAGAAAGAAATGAATTCGAACCATACCCATCTACTAATGAGGTTGCTAAGGATGGAGAATTTTGGACACTTTTTAGATAGTTCAAATGAAAAAAATTAAATTAAATTAAAAACTTATTAATGGTGTATTAAGGAGCTAATCAAATCAATTGTAAATCAAAATAGTATTCCATTTACAATTTGACAAGTCTTATATGATTGATACTTCTTATATATTAATTTAAATTAAATTTGAAGGCAAGGATGCATTAAAACTTAATAAGTTTATTCTTAATTCTTAAATCAACACTAACATTATAAAAGACTATACTTATTTTAATTATTATTATATTAACCCTTTCCCTAAAATTAAAATTAATTTAATTGTTTATATAAGGTGTAATGGTCAATCAAAATAGTATTCTACTTACAATTTGAATTAATTTTCAATTAATAGTAATCTTAATTATAACCCTAACTGGAGTTCTAACTAAAACTAATTTTAATCCTTGATACCAACACTAATATGTAAAAGTCCATAATGTTTAAGAAAGTAAAAAGAGAAATGTATTCGTTTTATTTAAATGATTATCAAAATAGAATTAAGTTAAATATGTGATTATCAAAATAAAATTAATTTAATTATTTATATGAAGTGTAATGGTTTGGAAGACACCACTTATTATATTATATCAACATTTTAGACCCCATACCTAACCATAAGCATAAGCATAATCTAATCATAATTGAACCCAACCCTACAATTAACCCTAACCCTAATCATAAAACATGCAGAATTTTAGACACTTTTAAGATAGTTCAAATTAAAAAAAATAAAATAAATTTAAAAAAACATTAATGGACTATCGATGATCTAATAAAAATTAATTGTAAATCAAAATAGTATTCTACTTACAATTTGAATTAATTTAAAATAAAGTTGAAGGCAATGATGCATGATTATTATAATTAAATTTATCTAACATTTTTAAAACAAAATTATAAAAGTTAGCATAAAATACAATAAATCTATTCTTAAAACATAAAATAAGTATGCTCTTTTATAATGTTATTGTTGATTGTCCAACATAGATAGATGGAACCAGAATATTAAAACTTGGACCTCACTTTGTCAAGTTGTGGGTAAAAGGAAGGCTAAGGATGCTAGAGCTTCTGAGTTACAACTGCATAATGCCCTCCAAGTGGCTGAACTAGAACTTCAAGGGGATCTTGAGAATGTATCACTCACCAACCAGCTTGTTAGGGTAAGACTGATCTTAGAAGGCTGCAGAATCAAAAAATCAAAGTGTGGAGAACTAGGGCTAAATTAAATTGGCTAGACACTGGAGATCGAGGATCTAAATTCTTCTTCTAGTTTCTTAAAATGAAACAAGCCAGATGAAAAATTGACAATCTGGAGCAGAATAAGAACCTCTCTGAACCAATTGAAATTCTTGAGTGCTTTTCTCAGTTCTACAATATTGAACCAAGTAGGGAGGAACATGAAAATGCCAGAAAGATTGTTATGATATAAACCCTAACCATAGACATAACCCTAACCATAATTCCAAATATTAAGCCTTTGAAGCACAAGCATAAACTTAACCATAACCCTAACCTTGATGCTAATCCTAACCCTAACATTATGATATAAACCCTAACCCTAAATGTAAAACTAACCATAATCATAAATCCTAATCCTAACCCTAATCCTAATCCCATGATATAAACCCTAAACCTAGAAATATTCATAACAATAATACTAAATCCTAAGCCTAACAACAACCGTAACCCTAACTGTAACTTTAAACCCTAAATCCAAACCCTAACCATTAACGTAATACTAACAATGATATAAACCCTTACTGCAATCCTAACAATAAGCATTAACCTAACCCTAAAAGTGATACAAACCATAACTATAACCCTAACCCCGACCCTTAACCCTAAATATAACCCTATGATATGCATCCTAACCCTACACATAATCCTAACCATAACCATAAATCCTAAGCCTAAACATAGTCTTAACCCTAACCCTAACCCTAACTCTAACCATTAACCTAACCCTAATAATGATGTAAAATCTATTTATAATCCTAACCCTAACCCTAATCCTATGATATAAATCCTAACCCTAGACATAATCCTAACCATAATTCTAAATATTAAGCCTAACCACAATCTTAAACTTAACCATAACCCTAACCATTGTGCTAACCCTCACCCTAACACTGTGATCTATAAACTGTAACCCTAAACATAAAACTAACCATAAATGTAAATCCTGATCCTAATCATAATCTTAACCCTAACCTTGATCATGATGTAAATCCAAACCCTAATGATTAAACTAACCCTAACAATGATGTAAACCCTACCTATAATCCTAACCCTAACCCATAACCCTAACTCTAGCCCTATGATATAAAGGTCCTAACTGTACACATAATCTTAACCATAACCCTAAATCCTAAGCCTAACCAGAATCTTAAAATTAACTATAACACTAAACATGATGTAAATCCAAACCCTAACCATTAACCTAACCCTAAAAAAAATGTAAACCCTAACTATAATCCTAAACCTAACCCTTAACCCTAACCCTAACCCTAACCATAATCGTAACCCTAACCTTATGATATAAACTCTAATCATAGAGATAATCCTAACCATATACCTAAAAATTAAGCCTAACTAGAACCTTAACCCTTACCATGATGTAAATCTAAACCCTAACCATTAACCTAACTGTAACAATGATGTAAACCCTAACTATAATCCTAACTCTAACCTTAACCCTATACATAATCCTCACCATAATGATAAATCCAAATCCTAACCACAATCTTAACCCTATCCCTAATCCTAATCATGAAGTAAATCAAAACCCTAATCATTAACCTAACCCTAACAATCATGTAAACCCTAACTATAATCCTAACCCTAGATCATAGCCCTATGATATAAACCATAACCCTACACATAATCCTAACCATAACCCTAAATCCTAGCCTAATCACAATCTTCATGCTAACCGTAACACTAAACATTATGTAAATCCGAACCCTAACTATTAACCTAACCCCAACAATTATGTAAACCCTAACTATAACCCTAACCCTAACCCTAATAGCAAGACAAAATGAACCCTATTCCGTATTCAATTAGGCCTACTATTTTAAACCAAATCAAATCCTAACCCTAATAGTAAACCAAAATGAACCCTAATCCTGATTGAATTAGGCATATTATTTTGATTCCAATCCTAGCTATAATTCTAAATCTAGAATTGAACCAAATGGAATCCTAAATCTAACACTATACCAATCCAAAATATACAGCTATACAACAATATATAATTTGAAATTAATTTATGTCATGTCTTTCAATTCACACTGCAACTGCTACTAGCTTATATATATTTAATAATATATATAGAATAAGTTGAGAGATATCCTTCTAGAGGCGTCTATTGCACTTATTGTACTTTAATATTGATAAATTAATAAAAAATAGATGCCTCTAGAAACATATCTCTCAGCTTATTCTATATATATTATTAAATATATATAAGCTAGTGTATCTATTAATCATATATTATGATAATATAATAATACATATAACTATAATATAATACAATTTCAATGCCTTATTTTGGTTTTTGTTATTTTTGGCAAGCTTTAAACCTAGTTTAATCTGAATGGTTTTCTTATATTTTTTTAAAAACAAGACCATTTAAAGATTTTCATGTGTAATATTCTTTTGTGTGCTCTTTAGTTTTGTATGTATCTCTTTATGTAGAAGTTTATTTAGATATTAATAAATTAATTTATATATAAATATGTTATTTATATTAATAGAAATAAGTTATGAAAAATTTACAATTATAAAAATCTTAATGTAGATTAATAAATAATATTCATAATTATATATTATATAGAAAAATAGTTTATTCATATTAATCTATATCAATTAAGCAATGCTTATAAGTATTCCCATCTCAATATAAATTCATTTTCTCGTAAGATATATAATATAGATATCTCAAAATTGATATCTTTAGGCATCTTTTACACTATTTTATAATTGTAATTTTCATCTTATTTAAATAATTAAATAAAAAAAACTATTATTTAATATATCTATATTCCCTCCACCATTTTCAAAAATAAATACATCGATCATGAGGTTTACATATGTTTTAAAATAAAAATTTAAAAATTTTAAATTTCATTTCTAATTATAAAATTTGTGCTTAAAAGTTTTGTAATAATATTTTAAATATAGACGAGATCAGCCCTAAATTTGATTTTAAAATAATTATATTTTATTATTTTTTGCCAATATAATTAAAATTTAAAATTAATTTTTTAAAAATTTAACATTAGCGCTTTTAGATCAATGTCATCTAAAAGCCAGCATACATCCTCATGTGACTTATATTCTATTTTGAAGAATTATTTGAGGTAACATTTGTTTTATTTGAGGTGGCTTTATTACATTCCACTTCTTTCTGGATGTAGGGAAGGGCAATGCTCTGGACGCGGATATCCATATCGAAGTCAATTTCTCCACTTGAATGGTAGTGTTTTAATTGTGTAAAATTATTAGGAAATTGATATATTGTATTTTTATATGAAAGCTGAAATTTTGTCTTTTTTAATCACATTAATTAAATATAAAGTGGTAATATTATTCTTTTGTCTATGAATATTTATGTTTTATGTCTTTTAAAATCTAACAATTAGAATGCATCACAATAAATTTAAAGTAGATAATAAAAAAAGCTTGGTAATATGAATCTCAGAACAGATTTAATTTTTTATTTATTTAAAATTTAACTTTAAAAATGATAAAATATTTATTTATAGTGACATCACCATTGTGTTAAAAAAATATCTATCATCAAAAAATTCTCCAAATATTATTGTTCCAAAAATAATTACCTATGAAATAATACAAAAATGAAATTCAAATAACTACAAAACCATTATATTCAAGAATATTTATCATAAAAAAAATTCTTCAAATATTATTGTTTCAAAACTAATTAGATAAATTAGATAAGAAACACTACAAAATGAATTCAAATAATTGTAAAACCATTATATTCAAGAATATCTATCATTATAAAAAAACTTCAAACTTTTCTATTATTTGAAAAATAAACCCAGTTAACTTTTTCATCATTATATTCAATAATCTCTATCATAAAAAATATTGTTCCGAAACTAATTAAGTAATACATGGAGGCATATACCCTGATATAAAACAAAGAATTCCGAAACTAATTAAGTAATACATGGAGGCATATACCCTGATATAAAACGAAGAATTTATATCTTTTTTTCTGGGCGCATTACAATTTATAGGGGGTTTTTGTATCTCATAGTCTAAAAAAAAAATAGTAATAATTTTATGTTTTTTTCTAATAAATATGTTCTAATAATTTAATTTAATTTAATGCTAAGCAAAATCAATTGATTAACATTTTTTTCTATTTGGCACCTACTTTAGTGTGCTTTCCCCTAAATAATTTTAAACTTATTTGGCTGGTATTCCACTCTTAAAAATTTCATGGTTAATCCACACCCAATTCATCATTAAATACTAAAATTAGAACTAGATCTAATATCACAAACCTCTTTCCCCTTTGGAGAGGTAATTTTGGGAGGACTAGGGTGCCCACCTCCTTAGTCTTAACCAAAATCTCTCAAATAGCTTGTGTTGCAAGTGTTGGCCTTCACATTTTCAAATCTAGTCTCGATTTTTGCACTTGACCATTTTATTATCATCCACACTTGAAAAATAACCTTGTGATCCTTCTATGAAGAACTTCTTCTATCATTTAGAAAATATAATCAATTTTAAGAAGACTTTATCTCAAATAATCAATCTAGATTCTACTCCAATTGAATAAAAAAGAAATAAACTATACCATTAACATTCAAGTAGGGTTTCATGTTTGTCATTTATTGTTATCATGTAATTGCATTAACATTTGGAGGACTTGCTCTAGTATGATTTTATTGCATTATGTTATTGTATTAGCATTTAGTTTTTTGTATAGCTCTGACTTTGGGTTTCGGGTCCCTATAAAAATCATTTATCATAACGAAAAAAAATTGGAGGACTTGGCTAAAGTACAAATACATACCACTTTTATGTTGAAATTTATGAGAGGGTTTCATACCTAAGGTATAATCATTTCATTTAATCATTTTTGTTACTATTTTGTCTCTTCCCTCCCTAGGACATTCACTCTTTTTGTATCATCGTAGCTATTATGAAGATGCGAACACCAACATAAGTTTTGACTTAGGAAAACCCCGACACATCACACACATTCTTCCTCACTTTCTATGTGTGTGAGTTCAAATCTTATAGTGGAAGTGGTACAATAGCATGAAGTAGACTATTATAGGTAGCAACAAACTTCTAACATGCAAAAAAATCTAGACAAAGGAGTTGAACATGCTTCTCCTACTATTTTGAATTGTAATTTTGGGAGACAAACATATAGTACCTCCTAACTAAATTTTTCATCACCTGCAATAGTTTTAAAAACCTTTAGACTAGAGTGCCAAACACCCATGTCTTGCACTTTCTACTCCAATTTTTAGATTTAGGTTGCTTTATGTATGTCCTTTCTAGATCCGGCTTACTATTTCTACTTTCCTTTTTTTAATTTATTGTAATTGTTGAGATCAATTATTTTGTTATCATTAACCCTATATATCGAACATACACTTCACAATCTTAATTCTATTACAACAAAGTAACAAAATCCTAGAGTTAAACTCTTATATTAGGCCTATAGTTGAACCTATTTGTGTTCCAATTCTATGCTATGAAAATGTGAGATCTTAGTTTGCATCCATTTCTAAAGTCTATTAGTTATGTGATTGCAATTGACATGTCTTATTCTTGTATATCCTTTTATTTATTTTATGCACTTGTTTACATTTTCTTGCTTAATATAATTTGTTCTTCATAATTGAATGTTAAAAAAAAAAATATTGGCTTGCCTAGAAGTTTTGAAATATGATGATGATGTTGATGATTGTCCCTCTACAAAAATTTGTCCTACTCATAGGGATATTTTGGCATAAAAGCATGATATCATTAAAATTTTTCCTAATGATGCTCTACCTTCTATTGACTGGATTGATATCTTTCTAAGAGATGAAGCATTGATAAAACATATCAATCCATCTCCCAATATGTGACCTACTCATGAGGATATTTTAGAGCAAGAGGATGATATCATTATCACTTTTCTCAATGCTCTTCCTTCTAGAGATGAAACATTGATGAATCATGCTTGTCCCTCTCCCATAATTTATCCTACTCATGAGGATATTTGGGAGCAAGAGGATAATATCATGAATACCTTTTTCAGTGCAATCCTTTCTAAAGATGAAACATTGATGAATCATGCTTGTTCTTCTCCCAATTTTTTTCTTACTCGTGAGGACATTTTGGTGCAACATGATGATAACAATGACCTCTCTTATAAATATTAATCCTTAGTGAATAAAGAGACCACTATATTCTAGTTAATATAATTTATGTTTCCAATCATACATATACAAAACCTCCATTTTTTAGTCATCTTCATCATGATGTTCGTCAACCCCAAACTAAAATTTTTATTATTGTTGGAGGAATCTAAAACCCTCAACCACAAACTAAAGTAATGATTTTTGTCCAAGTACTAAAGACCCACCTAGATCTCTTGGTCACTACTTAAACGATACAAAAAATCTCTTGATCAATCTAGTAGAATGCACAAGTGCTCACACATATAAAACTCAAAATAATAAAAAACCTCCAAATTTTCCCCCATCTTCTAATCCTTCTCTTCCTTTTATAATTGTAATTTTTTATGTTATTTAAATAATTAATTTTCTTTTTTTTACAATTAAATTTATGTATATTCCCTCCGCCATTTCAAAAAATAAATACATTTCTCTCCTATATTTTATGATTTTAACAATTTATTATTTTTAATACATGTAACTTTAACCATTCATTTTAAACAAATTTAATGCAAACCTTTTATCTTCTTGTCAGGTTCCTATGCCACTTTTATTACTCAATATATTTGATCATAAAATTAAGATTGGATTGTATCTATTTTCAATGTAATTATTTTCTTGAGAAAAAAAAAAAATTAATTATTTTATTATTTAATTGAAATAATATATTTGACATATTAAATTTTTATATTTTAATTAGAATATATATATATATATATATATATATATATATATATATATATATATATATATATATATATATATATATATATATATTAAAAAGTAGAAAAAATGCATTTTCCCACCAACGTAGAAAGATGGTTTTAAAAAATTGAATCCAAAGCTCATGTGCAAAAAAGTAAGTTTTAAAAAACCAAATTACTTTATAATGAAAGTCTAAAAAGTAGATTGAGACGTTTTATTTGCAAGTGAGAGCTTTACCTTGTACTTGAGTATTTACTTATTTATAACTATGTGCTTTTTAGGGTTCCCTTGGAAAGCAAACAGCTAATCAAAAATAAAATCACTCAACTCAAAGTTGACCGAATGACGTGCATGGACGAAAATATTAAAAAATCATATTTGGATGGTGTGCTAATATATTATTAATATAAAATATTAATATATTATTTAAATTTATAAAAACAAAAATAATTACGATATAAAATAAAGATATCTTGAAACATTTAAATTTTTGTTTTTTAAATATAAATATAGTTAATTTAAGAATATTAATATTAATTAGAGTAAGAAGTTCTACAATGTCTATACACAAAAAATCTAGCACTAGAAATATCTATTTAATTTAATGCCGAAAACGTCACCTGCTAAAATGTAATCTTATTAAATGTCAGTGTAAAAGGATAAATACTTGAAGTGCAGCTGAGGCAACCTAAACCAAAAAATACAGTCGTTGTTGCCCAATAAACCTGCCGCAAAATAAACTCCCACAGTCAACTCAACCACGCGTTGCAAGTGAAGCAATTCTGAGATATTCAAATCTCAGAATTAATTACATTAGCATTATGTTCAATAATATTATTATTGTTTGAAAACAAATTAGATAATAAAGTACAAAAAAATGTTATCATCAATGCATGTATTTCCATAGAAAATGAAGAATTTGTTCGGTTTTTATCTTCACTTTTTATTTTCAACAAAATGAAATCCATTTAACACTTGTCTCCTGATATTGAATTCAATAGCCATTATTCCATATTAGCTTTTCACTTTTCTATTCTCCACAAAATTTTTTACTTTAATATTCTCCACAAAATGAAACTTGTTCAGTGATCTTCAATTCAATAGACATTATTCAATTTTAGCTCTTCACTTTTCTATTCTTCACAAAATGAAACCCATTTAACACTCGTTCCCTGATCTTCAATTCAATAGGCATTATTCCATATTGGCTGGTCATCGCCTGGAAAAATTCCTCATCTGTAGGAAGTTTCAATTCTAAAATATCAATTGAGACATTGGTGTTAACAGAACTGGCCATCCCCTCAAAAAACTCCTCTTCGCTCTTAGAAAAATCAGAATATCTTTGCCTTTCCATGGAAGAATATTCCTGAAAGAAATCATAGTACCAATCCTTTGAACAGTTGGAGGCCTTATTGAAATGGATCCTGCTTCAATAAACTTCTGCTCAAGATTGTACTCTTTGCAATTGTCTTGTTCAATGTCGGCGTTTTTTTGTTCAGTTGATTGGACTTTCCTACATTTAGTAGGAAAATTTGAGTTTTGCATTAGAGTTTATTAAAAGGAAAATATTAGAAGAACAATCTTAATGAGTAAATTGGTAATATATTATATAAGAGTTTAACTCAATCTAGCAAGAACAAGATTGCCAAAATATTATATGAAAAGACTTCATTGTTGTTGAGTATTTATACTAAAATTTTGTGATTGTAGTACTAATTTAAGGAAAAATAATTAAACAATTTAATTTATTATAAATAAATATTTTATTATTCAAAACACTTGCATGCCTTTTTATTTATACATCTGTTAATTAATGTTCATATTATTAAATTGGCTATCCCTAATAGCTCTCAAAAATATCTTGAAGATTATGTTAATGTAGTAGTTTACTTAGATATTTTTATATTATAAATTGAGAGACCAAAAAGGATGTTTATAGGAAGGCAGGGCTTCAACAGTGAAACCAAAAAGAACTAGAACTAGATGAGTGTCATATACAATGCACTAAAAGAAAGCTCCAAAATAAAGTTATGCTTGCTGCCATAAGGAACTAGAGGAGGATTTCATCCTCGTCTTCTAGCCATGTGGTCCACCCCTGTGGTCCTTCCATCCAGACCACCTTCTTCCTTTCCATGATTTGTATGCACATGTCAACCCTGTTGAAGGGGAGAGCTCTGGTATCTTGGAGTTCTTTAATCAGTTTCTTAACTGCACTCTCCAAGGCAGTTTGATTTTCTGCGATCCTTGCTCATTCATAACCATCTTCTATTATGTTTATGTTATTTATATTAATAATTTTTCAGGATTTTTGATCTAATGGACAGTAGGGTGACCTGCAACTGCATTAATGAAGGTAATTTTTCTTCATTCGCGGGGAGTATGGATGCATGATTACCAGTGTGGATGACAAAAATGTGCTTTGAGTGGAATATGGATCGATGGCATTCGATGAGACTGCATCTCTTTGTTTCTGCTTCCACATTTGAATACGTATTTACCAGGCTATTTAAGATTGTAATTTTAGGCAAATCTGCCTGGATGATGATTGGTGAATATCCATTCCCTGTTCCAAAGCTTCCATTGTATCAAATGCTAGAAGGGTGTGAGCAAAGGTTGTTGAATCTGGATGTTTCCCTTCCAGTTGCATTTGCTGAAAGTTTCTAAAGCCCTTTCGACGATCAATGGTTTTCGGTCAATGAATCTGGTCTCACAATTGTCAATCATATTTGCTTGGAAGTTTACAAATCATTGCATCCCATGAGACGATATCTATTTGAACTATTCGGTACAGGCCGTGATGAGTGTCCACGCCTTTTACCCAAATCATAATAGCATGCGATGTTCGACTGTGAATCAGATTTGTAGCTACTCCTTTGTGCTTTAATTCATTCTCCTCCTGAACCATAGAAATTTTAGTCTCTGGGTAGTGTTTTCATTCTGTTAGGAACTGCCTTCAAATTTTACCTCAAATGTCATATCTAACTACAGGCTTCGGAACCACAAGCATCGTGCTTGGATATCATCTAAATCATCTCGCCCGCGGGACACTGCAGGACAAATTTTGATATCATCTTGACTGTAATAGCATAAACATTATGTCAGTGGCCCAGCGTAACCTACTTTACATGTGCTATCTTAGCATTTTGAGCTTATTAATTTGATAAATTTTTTGTGGGTATTGTGTTGATACAATCTCAATGATCTTCTAGTTAAAGCTAGGATATATTGTTGATTTTCGTTAATTATAAAAGATGTCAAGAACTGATGCTGTTCATGCAGCTCAGAGATTTGCATCTATTCTTAGCTCCCACCGTAAAAATGAACATTCTAAACCATGCATAACTGAACTCTCAGATCCACCGCCATATTCCAGCATGCAGTAGTTTAATTTAGGAAGATCGTATATTATTTTAGATTAGTTAGTTTTTATTTCTCATTCAAATAAAACATGCAGTGCATGCAATTACCTTGTTTGAACATGGATAGAAATTAGGGGTTTTTCAAAAACTCAAGACTACTCGCGGGTCAAAACCCTAGCCGAGTCACTTTAAAAATAACTTCTATTTTTTGGTCATGAGACAGGATGCGCCAAGGTTTTCATCTGGTTTTTGAGTGCCAATAAAAATGTCATATGATTATATGATTAAATAACTAGTTAAAATGTAATATGATTATATGACTGTATTTTCAAATGTTCGATAAAGTTACGGAGTGAGTTTTTTCTGAGCTTTTGCGAATCCTTAGTTTTTTAAATTTTTTGGGCTTGCCAAATCATTGCCGAGTCTGAGTTTTTCAACTGTGGCATAGATTAGTTGAATTTAGTTTGAATCTTTTGGACTTTATATATTAGATGAACTTTCTAATTTTAATCAAGCTGCTGTAATAAAATTCTGAGTGTACTTCTAAAACAGGGCACTCTGTTTTATTTATTTTGGGTTGTGTTATCTATATTTTTGCAATAATTAATTGTTGTTATATGTTTCTTTGTGTCATAATTATCTTGGTTTATCAGTTGATTCTACAAGTTGTATTAGAGCAGGTAAAATTGTTTTGGGTTAAAGTTTTATTGTTGGAATTTTGCCAAAGTTAATCATGTCGAATTCTAATCATATGTCATTCCAAAATTTCATGGGAATGATTATGATTATTGGTGCATTAAGATGCTGACCTTTTTGATTGGAAAAAGTTTGTGGGAGATTATTGAATCAGGTTATGAGGAGCCAGCTGATTGGAATGCCCTTACAACCAATGAAAGAACAACAAGAAAGAAAGCAAGGAAAAAGAATGCTCAAGCTTTGTTTCACATTCAGATAGCTCATGATAAGAGCTTATTTCCAAGAATATCAAGAGCAGCAACTGCCAAAGATGTCTGGAAGACTCTACAAGAAGCTTACCAGGGTAGTGATCAAGTTAAAGTGGTCAAGCTTCAAACATTGAAGCGAGAATTCAAAAATTTGAAGATGCAAGAAGCTGAAAGTATAAGTGATTATTGTGTCAGAGTCAAAGATGTGGTCAATAAAATGGCTACACTTGGGGAAATTGTAAGCAATGAAGTTTTGATAAAAAAGGTGTTGAGATCTTTGACACCTAGATTGAATCATGTAGCAATAATCATAGAAGAAAGCAAGGATTTGACAAAACTACAACTTGATCAATTGGTTGGATCCCTGATGTCTCATGAAGAAAGATTGAAAGATTCTTTTGAAGGTGTAGAGAAAGTGTTCTCCTCTAAATTACAAAAATGAAGATGTAAGCAACAGTACTGCCAAAATTAATCAAGGCCAAGGTAAAGGGCAAAGCCAAAATTCTTCAAGAGATAGAGGTAGAGGTGGCTCAAGAGGAAGAGGTGGTTCCAGAGGAAGAGGTAGAGGCATATTTGATAAGAGAAATGTTCAATGTTACCATTGTAATAGGTGTGACCACTTTGAAAGAGAATGCAGATTGAAAGAAGGTAAAAGTGCTAACTATGCTCAAGAAAGTAGTGAGAATCCTCCTGATCACTTATTTTTATCTTATGCCAAAGGTGAAAATACCAATAAAGATGTATGGTACCTAGATTCTGGATGCTCTAACCATATGACAGGGAATGAGAAGTTGTTCTCAACAAAGGATGGAAGTTTCAAGTCCAAGATCCAGCTTGGTGATGATAAATCGTTCGAGGTTGCTGCCAAAGGATCTATGGAGGTCCAAACAAAAGAAGGTATATAGAGTATTCATGATATTTATTATACTCCACAATTGAAGCATAATTTATTAAGTGTTGGGCAGCTACATGTGAGAAAAATTATAGTAGTCTTTGAGAATAAGACATGTACTATCTATGATAAGAATATGGGCAATAGGGTGATCACTGTTGTGCCTATGACAAGAAATAGGATCTTCCCCTTGAGGTTTGATGAATATAACAATAGCCTTACAAATCTGGCTTATGAGGATTCAAGTTGGTTATGGCATCTCAGGTATGGGCATTAAAATTTTCATAGTTTAAAGTTTCTGACCTTGCATGCATTAGTTTTAGGTTTGCCCAAGGTTAAGGAACACAAGGAGGTTTGTGAAGGTTGTGCTAAAGGAAAGAATGCAAGGGAAAAGTTTCCAAAGGGAAATGCATGGAGGGCCCATCACTCACTTCAGCTCATTCATTCAAACATATGTGGTCCTATGTAGACTATGAGTTTTGGTAATTCATCATATTTCATCACTTTTATTGATGATTACTCATGAAATTGTTCAGTATATTTTTTGAAGGCCAAGGATGAAACCCTAGATACATTCAAGAAGTTTAAAGTCCTTTTGGAAAATGAGAAAGCATGCAAGATCAAGTGTTTAAGGACTGATCATGGAGGAGAATCGTACTGTGGTTGAAATGGCAAGGTGCATGTTACAAACCAAGAGTTTGAACAATTCTTATTAGGGAGATGCAGTTGCTACAATGGTGTACATCCTCAAACATAGCCAACTACTGCACTAGAAAAGATGACTCTTTATGAAGCTTGGTATGGAAAAAGGCCTAATGTTAATCATTTAAAAGTTTTTGGTTGTTTGACTTATGTGCATGTACCTGATCAGAATAGACAAAAGTTAGATGCAAAGATAGAGTCATGTATTTTTATTGGGTATAGTGAGAAAAACAAGGCTTATAAATTGTATAATCCCCTCACTAATAGGCTTATTGTCTCAAGAGATGTGATTTTTAATGAAGGGGGAGTTTATGGTCATCAGAAAGGACATGTTGAGAAGCCAAAATTTGTTTTGAATGATGATATAATTGCTGATATTGATCATGAACAACCAACTAATGTATCTGTATCCAGTGGTTTAACTGCACCAAGTTGCCCTTCATCAAGTTCTTCAATACCAAGTTCAAGTCTAGCTTCTTCTCCAAGTTCTACAAGGAAGGTAAGGAGATTGAGTGATATCTACTAGAGGAGTGGATATCAAGTACATGAAGAAAATCCAATAGGTGAGACGGTGAATTTTGCTTTATTAACCAAGGCTGATTTTGAACCATCATGTTTTGAAGATGCGTGTACTAATGAGGTTTTGGTGCAAGCCATGGAAGAAGAGATGGATTACATTCACAGGAATGACACTTGGGAGTTAACAAAACTTCCGCATGACAAGAAAAAGATTGGCACCAAATGGGTCTACAAGACCATGTTTAATAGTGATGGGAGTGTTGAAAGACACAAGGCAAGATTAGTTGCTAAAGGCTTCACACAGAAGTATGGAATTGATTATGAAGAGACATTTGCACCAGTAGCAAGACAAGAGACCATAAGAATGCTAATTTCATTAGTAGCTCAGAAGAAGTGGAGCATACATCATATGGACGTGAAAAGTGCCTTCTTGAATGGGTACTTAGAAGACGAAGAATATGTGGAGCAGCCACAAGGTTTTGAAGTGGATGGAAAAGAGCATCTTGTCTACAGGTTGAAGAAGGATTTGTATGGCCTCAAGCAAGCACCAAGAGTGTGGTATGCCAGGATTGATGGATACTTTCAGGAGAATGGCTTCCAAAGAAGTAAGAGTGATCCTACCTTTTACTACAAACAAGAAGGTTTTGATATTCTAAGTATAAGTTTGTATGTTGATGATCTTTTGTATATGGGTAGTAGTTCTAAGATGAAAGATGAATTCAAAGTTGCTATGATGAAATAATTTGAGATGAAAGATCTTCGTCTGATGAAATATTTTCTAGGAATGGAGGTTTATCAAAGGATGATATTTTCATTTGTCAAACAAAGTATGCACAGGATATGCTGAATAAATTTGGTATAACTGATTGTAACCTTGCCTCCACTCCAAGTTCTCATGGAGATGTGTTATGTAGAGATGATGGTGCTGATTTAGTTGACGGGACAACTTACAGAAGTATTGTGGGGAGCTTGATGTTTCTAAACCACATGAGGCCTAATATTGCCTATTTAGTTTCACTTGTTTCAAGGTATATGACAAATCCATCTGAAATACATATGAAGGCAGCCAAGAGGATTTTGAGGTATGTGAAAGGCGATTTCAATTTTGGTATTCATTACTACTCTTCTGAAATGTTCAATCTTGTAGGCTTTAGTTATTCAAATTGGGGAGGTAGTATGGATGACCGCAAGTCTACATCTAGGAATTGTTTCTCTTTTGGTTTTGGATTAATTAATTGGAGCTCAAAAAAGCAAAGTATTGTTTCCCTCTCATCCACAAAAGTAGAGTATGGTTGCAATTACCTCAGCAGGTACACAAGCTGTTTGGCCTAGAAAAGTTTTAGAAGAAATTAGAGAAAAGCAAATTCAGCCTACAGTGATTTATTGTGACAATGTGAGTGCCATCAAACTAGCAAAGAACCCGATTCATCATAGCAGGACAAAGAATTTTGACATGAAATATCACTTCATTCAGGATTTGGTACAAAAGAAAGAAGTTGAATTGAAGCACATAAACACTCAGGATTAGCTAGCAGATATTCACCAAAGCAGTTGCCAAAGATCAGTTTTTGGTACTATGAGATAAGATAGTATGTTCTCTCAGCATCAAGGGGGAGTATGTCAAGAATTGATGTTGTTCATGTAGCTAAGATATTTGCATCTTTTCTTAGCTCCCACCATAAAAATTAACATTCTAAACCATGCATAACTGAACTCTTAGATCCACCGCCATATTCCAACATGCAGCTAGCTTAATTTAGGAAGATCGTATATTATTTTAGATTAGTTAGTTTTTATTTCTCATTCAAATAAAACATGCAGTGCATGCAATTACCTTGTTCGATGATAGCATTTTAATTTAGATTTAGTTTTAATAAAGCATGTGGATGAACATGCATAGATTAGTTGAATTTAGTTTTGAAGCTATAGTTAGTTTTTTTCTAGAACAAATGCATGCTACGTATATATTTTTTTGGTATGCATGTTCTATTTTTTAGTGAATTTGAATCCTTTGGAGGTGAACGAAAAAAATTATATATTAGATGAACTTTGTAATTTTAATCAAGTTACTATAATAAAATTTTGAGTGCAGTTCTGATAAGACGCATCTATTCTGGCTCCAAAACGACAGTACGGTTTCACGCATTTTACACCGCCGATTTTGCAATAAATGGCTGCGATTAACTAATACGTCGCTATCACGTTGTACAAAAGGTCTATTTTGGAGCCAGAATAGCTTTGGCCCCAACAGGGGCACTCTGTTTTATTTATTCTGGGTTTTGTTATCTATATTTTTGCAATAATTAATTGTTGTTATATGTTTCTTTCTATCATAATTATCTTGGTTTATTAGCTGGCTTAAAGAACAGGGGCCATTTCAGATTCTACAAAAGAGCTATACTCGATGCTATTGTTCATCATTATAACAACTTAGTTGTTTCAATTCACGTCCTACATTTGAGCTACCCTTTAAGACCATTCAATTGTAAGATACATATATTAAGCCTAAGATCGAATTCCTCATCCATTATATCAGAAGGAAGCCATCTTCTTTCTGAGATTATTATGATATTTCCCCTTTTATAAATAAAATAATATATTAATAAGGATGTTAATGAGGAAAGTACTTGCAAAGAGGGTATCTATTATATATATATATATGAAAATATTTTATTATTTGTAGGATTTTGCCAAGATCAAGGGCACAATGAAAAGCATAAAAGAGACAATAGAATGACAAGAACAAACTGTATTCTCATCAATATGCAAAAATGATCAACTGGATTAACCAATACAATGAATAGAGGCCTGCTTATATAGGCAAGGCCATATGGATGTATGAGCACACAAATATGACATGTGGCTCAATGAGAAACAAGGATAGGTAAGAAATACTAGGGGTAGGTAGGAGAAATAATATAATATTCCACAAGAGGTGGATGACCCACCGAATGTGGAGTGTAATAGCAAAATAAGACCCAAAAAGGTGGAATTTCTTCTACAAGCTCTATCTCTATGTGCACACTTCCCTAAGTGTCTCAAATCCAAACTACGAAGAGATGCATTATCCTAAGTTAACTTAAGTAGGTGTAATAATATCCAAAATGAATATTTATTTACACCAACACCCCCCCTTAAGTGCAACTTAGGGGAATGAAGACTCAAGTCAACAATGCAAGATGGGCCCCGGCTACTAGGCCATGATAGGTACCCATGTACAATATGAAAATGAAAGCAAAACTATGCAATGCAATCTCTCACAAACAGAGAAAGGGAGAAAACCCAGTGGGAAAAAACTCCCCCCCAAAAGAGAGATGAATGTACAAAAGACTCTTAAAGAAGAAGGACAAAACCTCAAAGAGGAAAAAGTCACCCCCATAAGAGAGGAAGGAGAAGTCAGCTAACCCCCCCTAATGACACATCTCGCACCCCCAAGAGAGCTTGCAACTGCTGGAACTTACTCTCGGTGAAAGGTTTGGTGAATATGTCAGCAACCTGCTCTGCTATAGGACAATACTGCAAATCAATGACCTGCTCCTGGATGAGCTCTTAGATATAGTGCATATGAATCTCGATGTGTTTGGTCTGCTAGTGCTAGACCGGGTTCTTCGAGATTGCAATAGCACTCTGATTGTCACAATGTAGAACTATCGGCCATGGAGTGGTGAATCCAAACTCTGTGAGAATCTACTAGAGCCAAATGGTCTCAGTTGCTGCGTTAACAGCACCTCGATACTCAACCTCAGTCGAAGAGAGAGCAATAGCATGTTGCTTCTTGCTCTGCCAACAAATGGGGCCTGAACCAAGGTGAAAACTGTAACCAGAAGTAGACTTACGATCAACTAGATCACCAGCCCAATCGGAGTCTGTGTAACCAACCAAGCGAAGTCTTGTGCCTGCTACATAGTGATGTGTACCCTGGATGTAATGAAGGACGCGTTTGGCGGCTTTCCAATGAAGCTCATGTGGTTCCTGCATGAAGCCGAAAACCATGCCAACTACAAATAAAATATCAGGGCATGTATGAGTCAAGTAGATGAGACTACCCACAAGCTAACGATACAAAGTGGCATCAACTGGTGGAGAAGAACACTGAGCCTCAAGCTTGACTCGTGAAAGAAAGGGAGTCAGGGTAGGCTTACAGTGAACCATATGAAAGCGTGCAAGTAGATCAAAAGCATACTTGGGCTGCGATAGTGTAATCCCAGAAGGTGACTGTGAAATCTCTATCCCAAGAAAGTAGTACAAAAGACCCAAGTCAGTCATAGCAAATCTGTTATGCAAAGCAGATTTGACCCTGCTAATGATGGATGAAGTACTCCCTGTAATGATAAAGTCATCAACATAGAGCACAAGTATCAAGTGAGAGTCATCCTGTCGCAAAATGTAGACATTCGGATTGGAATGACACCTGGTGAACCCTACGAAGAGAAGAAAGGAATCCATCTTGGCATACCAAGCCCTGGGGGCCTGCTTAAGGCCATAGAGAAATTTCCTTAGTCTGCAAACCAAGGAAGTATCTTGGATGAAACCCTGTGGCTGCTCCATATAAATCTCCTCATCAAGATCACCATGAAGAAAAACACTCTTCACATCCATCTGATGTACAACCCAACCATGAGCTACAGCAATAGCAAGTGTCAAATGAATGGAGTTCATCTTGGCTACGGGTGCAAAGGTCTCAGTATAGTCAACACCTGCAACCTGAGAGAAACCTTTCACAACAAGCCGAGCCTTATACTTAGCCACACTACCATCCGCTGCAAAATTGGTCCGATAGATCCACTTACATCGAACCATCTTTCTCCCCTTAGGGAGATGGACTGAATCCCATGTGTTGTTCCTCATCAAGGAACTATACTCTTCCTCCATAGCTTGGTCCCACTCAGGAACCCCTGATGCTTCCCTAAATGTCTGTGGATCGAAAGCAGTAGAAATGAATGCATGTGGAAGATCCTGATGCTGTGATCGAGTTCTCCGTGTATCTGAAGGATCCCCAACAAGAGAACCCACTGACTCAAGTGTCTGTCAAGCCCAATGAGGTCTAGGTGGAGGTGGAGAACGAGGCTCCTCAACTTCAAGTGGACCCTGCGGAGGTGTAACCCTGCGAGTCGGAGTTGTAGGAGTCTCATCATCTGAATCACTAACATCACTATCCACAATGGTGGAAGGTGGAGGAGGTAGAGAGGCTAAGCTAGGAGAACTTTCCTCAAAGTGAACACTCCTCTCAATGAACACCTCATGTGTCTCTGGATGCATCAATCTGTATGCCTTAACACCCTCAGGATATCCAACAAATATGTAAGGCCGACTCTGAGGTTCCAATGCCTTGCGTTTCTATGGAGGTATGCAAGCCCATGCTGGACACCCAAAGACTCTAAAATGTCTCACAATCGGTTTCCTACCAGCCCAAGCTTCAAAAGGAGTAATACCTTGCAAATCTTTGTGAGGAACTCGATTATGGATGTGTGTGGCACAACTGATAGCCTCTACCCAAAAGGCGGGATCAAGAGAACGTGCATGTATCATACAACTAGCCATTTCTTTGAGAGTTCTATTCTTGCGTTCTGCAACCCCGTTCTGCTGTGGAGTGTATGCTACAGAATGCTGAAGATCAATCCCCTCAAATGTACAAAAATCCTCAAGTCTTTTGTTCACATATTCCCTTCCATTATCTGTGCGAAGAATCTTGACCACTTTCCCTGATTGCTTCTCCACACGATTCTTGAAGTCCTGAAATCTGTCAAATACTTCACTCTTATGAATGAGAAAGTAGACCCAAGTGAAGCGGGAGTAGTCATCAATGAAGGTAAGAACATAGTGGGCCTTACTAAATGAAGGTACTGGAAATGGACCTGCTACATCGCTGTGAACAAGTTGAAGAACTTCCAAAGCTCTCCAAGTTTTCCCTTTATCAAACTTCTCTTTGGGATGCTTGCCCATGGAACAACCTGAACATACACCCTCTGAAAAACTGATTCGAGGTAGACCTGTGACTATGTCTTTAGTGCTGAGTTGCTGAAGATAGCAGTAGTTGAGGTGACCAAACCGCTCATGCCATAGGTTACTTTCTGAATTTGAATGAGTAAGCAAGGCCCCAGAAGGTGAACTTGGCACAAAATGGGAAAATGAATAAAGCCTTACCTTGTCATTGACTTGTCCCACTACTACCAAGCCATCATCATCAAGTTCCTTTACCACATCTGAATCTGGTGTAAACTCAACCTTTTTCCCATTCCCATAGTGAGTGATTTGGTAGATGGAGAGAAGGCTGGTAGACAAGTTAGGAACATAGAGAACATTCTCAAATGTTCCATCATCCATGTCAACTGAACCTTTCCATTCAACCTCTACTTGTGTATCATCACCTATGTAAATGTGAGGTACCTTAGATGGCTCCAATGAAGAAAACTGCTCCTTTGTAGAACCCATGTGATATGAGGCACCCAAGTCAAGTATCCATTGCTATGAAGAACCTGTTGTAGCCACAAATGCTTGCCCTTTCCCCTTAGACTGTGAGGAAGTGGAAGGAGATGAGTCCTTCTTTGTGTAGGCAGATGGCAAGTTGATGTTGTTTTTCTTAAGAAGATTAGTTAACTCATCAACTTGCTTTGCGTGGCATTGATGCTCATCATGACCATACTTCTTGCAATATGCACAAGTTGGTTTATCCTTCTTAGGTGGTGTCCCCTTCTTGGAAGAGGATGAAAAATCACCTTGTGATGGAGAGGATGATTGTCCTTTTTCCTGGTGTGTCTTAGACTTAGATTGCTTCTTCTTCTTGTTGGAATCTTTGCCTTGACTTCCTTGATTCCCTTGATTAGCCACCAAAGCCTTGGACTTTGAAGACTTGAGAAACCCCATGTTCAACAACTTAGTTTGTTCCAATATCAACATTTCTGTGAAAGCATCAAATGAAGGCATAACATAGGAACTCCCCACTTTCAAACGATGAGTTTGGAAGCTAGATACAAATGCTGCATATTCTGGTGCAAGCTTATCCAACAAGTTGAATATCAACTGAGCATCCTTTTTGTCAATTCCACAATCCTTAAGCTTTTCTCTTAGCTCATTTTCTTTGGTGACACAATCTTGGATTGTATCAAAACTCTTGGGATCCAAGTTGGTGAGCTCATTGTCAATCTAATAGCCTCTTATTTCATCAACTTGTCCATACAATTTCTGAAACATATCCCAAGCCTCTTTGATTGTTTTACACTTCTCAATGTGAAAAATGAGGTCATCTGATACATACTTGCGTAAGGTTCGAAGAGCCATGCAATTCTTTGTAAGCCATTCTAATTGAGCATTTGGATCAGCCTTAGAATTAGGTGGTGCTATTATTGTTCCATCTATGTAGTGTGTGAGACCCTTTTCCATTAATTTACTCCATACTTTAATTTTCCATGATGCATAATTATGTGGAGTTAAAGGTGGAAATTTATTAGGACTCATTGCAACAAAAATGGAAAGAGCACAAAGAGAGACACAATCACACAAGACACCCCCCAAAATTCACTCAATCAAAGAACCCCCCCCCCAAGTGTGATAATTTTGGCACTTTATAAGTAGTGCATATACAATGGGCCACTTGCAAAAAATGGCAAAGTGGACTTCTGATTTACAATTTTACAACTGCCTCAATAAGGCCAAAAGAGACTCAAACTGATAATGCAAAAGATCTAACTAAGATCCAAGCAATTTACAAGTACCTAGTAGGCTAAATAAGACCAATATCTGAAAGTACAATTTCCACTCAAAATCTCTGAAATCTGATCATATATTATGAAAGTAGACAAAAAAACATGCACTTTCAAAAAAAAAAACACCTAAAAAGGAGGTCGTATGAGTTCAAACGAGGCCTTTGAAGTTGCGGAATTGAGGATTAGACAGGTACAGCTGAGAGAATCCAAAAATTCTGAAAAACCTTTGCACCAAAATTAGAAATTAAGCACACCACTATGAAGATCATGAAATTTTAGGCTATTTCAAAAAAAATTGTACCAAAAAAGGAGCAAAAATGAGCAAGATATGGCCTTTCAAAGTTGGACTGCAAAACTGAAAAGCTCAATGGAGAGGGGTTAAAAAATTTCCAAAAAGCTGCTGATGTGGTGCTGACATCACCAGTTTACTATGTTAAATTTGACAGCCGTATGACCGTCACAAAAACTTCACCTCCCTACTGACTGGGCGTCCGTACTGTACGGACTGCTGACTGAGCAGATGACTGTGCAGGTGACTATGCAGTACGGCTAATAGGGCATACGGATCTGACGTGGCACTGTGCAAGTGTACGGTTTTGCCCGTGGGCCAGTGGTCGCCTGCCACGTGGCAGACGTGGGGCCATCGGTTTTGGTGGTCGCCGGAGAGGAGGGAGCGGCCGGAGCTGAGGGGGCCGGCTATGGGCCGGGAGCTGAGGCTGCTGGCGGCAGTGGCTAGGTCCCGGTCGGCGGGAGGAGACCTGGGCGCCGGTGACTGAGGGAGCTAGCAGGAGCGAGGTGGCCGGCGGCGGTGATGGCAGCGAGCGGCGGCGGCGACGACAGCAAGCGGGGGATGGAGGAGTACGGGCCGATAGGTACGTGTCAGCGACAGGACCTGCAACCTGCAGGGTACTGCAGAGTACAAGGGGTTTGCGGACCCCCAAATCCAACGCAAAAAAAAACTTTTCTTTTATTTTTAATTTTTTTTAATTTTTAATTGCTATTTTTTGATTTTTTTGAATTTTTTTTTTTTTTTTCAGAAAAATAATTAAAAAAATTTCAAAATCCGCACGATAATAGCCAAAATGGGGAAAAAAATTTCTCACCAAAATAGGTCGACTTTATAGTCGAAATTTATGGAAATGGCCTCCCGGATTCAACGATGATGTCCAAATCACTGTATGATGCCCCCAAAAAATGAAGATCCCCAAATCGGAAAATAGAAGTCTTCCACGATGTCTCCAAAAACTGATCAATGAAGCCCCAATAGCTCTGATACCATGTAGGATTTTGCCAAGATCAAGGGCACAATGAAAAGCATAAAAGAGACAATAGAATGACAAGAACAAACTGTATTCTCATCAATATGCAAAAATGATCAACTGGATTAACCAATACAATGAATAGAGGCCTGCTTATATAGGCAAGGCCATATGGATGTATGAGCACACAAATATGACATGTGGCTCAATGAGAAACAAGGGTAGGTAAGAAATACTAGGGGTAGGTAGGAGAAATAATATAATATTCCACAAGAGGTGGATGACCCACCGAATGTGGAGTGTAACAACAAAATAAGACCACAAAAGGTGGAATTTCTCCTACAAACTCTATCCCTATGTGCACACTTCCCTAAGTGTCTCAAATCCAAACTACGAAGAGATGCATTATCCTAAGTTAACTTAAGTAAGTTTAATAATATCCAAAATGAATATTTATTTACACCAACATTATTATTTTATTTATTTGAATAAATCATCATTCTACAATTATGTGTTCAAACTTGCATAGTATAAAGTAGGGAAACATGTGTTCATGTGATAGTTTAATTGTCAATTAAATTTCTTTTAATGTTTCCTATGATATACCTACATCTATTATAGTAGATTGGAATGTTTTACCCTCATCCTCCATGAATCTGATAATGGGAGAATACATATTCCTTTTTATTGTGTTTTAAGTAAATATATAGTAGAATGGTTAGTGTAGTTATAGATATTTAATGACTTGCAATTTTATAGAAAGTTCTTGAGTTTGGTAGTAATATGATATGATAATCTAAGGGTTCTATCTTTCTCTTATATAATTATAGAATTTTCCTCTCTAATCTTACCAGGAGAGTATATAACAAATAATTACTAAATTTGTAAACATTCTTAATGAGAATTGGTGATGGAGGGTCTACTCATGCTAGCTTGAGTTAGATATTTGGTTGAACCTAAAGAAATGTTATTTAATTCTACTTATTCCTTGTATTGGAAATGGTTATAATAATTATTAGATAGGGTCAGATAGTTTCCCTTGAATTGAACTATTACAAAGGTATGAAATAATTTATGTTGTTACTTGACATACTTTACTTCTCAAAGATGTCATATTAATTTACTTCAATATTTTAGTTTGATATCATTAGGAACCTATGTGGAGGTCCCTGGAAAACCCCTTGAGGATTTTTGTGTGTGACTGAATTATATAAGTAATTTGCTTAGTATTTTGTCTCTGTATCACCATAGTGGGTGGAAGTCGACGAGGGAGTTGTCTGGGGTAGTAGACCTTAGAAAGGGTTGCATATCCACTCTTATACCATCATATTAGATGGGTTTAAAATTGTTTCATGAACTACGAGGTATTTGTACCTTCACGTATGCAAGGCCATATGTGACGAGCCCCCGAGACACTAGGTCCGGCCCTTAGGTCTCTTTTGTAGAAACATAATGGACCACTGAGAGGGGGGGCGCTGAATTAGTGGTGATTAATAATTTTTTTTTACCTTCTAAAGAATCAAAGCATTTAAACCAATAATTATGAAGCAATGAGTAGAAGTATCAAACATACAGGCACACACACATAAGTGGCACATCACATAGCACCAGATGTATGAGGAAAACCCAATGTGGGAAAAACCTCAGTGAGAATAGTTGTTGGAGTCTACTACTCCAATCCAACCTCATAATGAATAACAATTACAATGATTTTAAGGGCATCCAAGGAGCACCAACTCAAGGAATAGTGACCCCTAGTATTCTTAGCTCAAACTCAAGGAGCACCAACCCCTGATTTTATGAGCTACAACTTAAAGGAGCATCTACCCCTACTCTGAGCACCCACTTAGAGTTTAAAATAAGTATAGATTCAATTACAAATTTGATACCTCACTACAAATGGAGTTTTGTAGCACCTTACAAGTTTTCTTTTGTCTTTCCTTTCTCTCTCTCTGTCCTCTACACTTCGTTATGTTCTACTTTTCTTCAACTGTGCTTTTTTGTTTCTGCTAGTAACTATATGTGCTCTATATTATCTATCTCTTTCTGATCTAGGTTCTTTATATGTCTTCTACTCTGATCAGTTCCCTTCTCTACCTTTCTTCCTTGAATTGGCACCTTACTGCTTCTTATTGTCTTGACTTTTTTGCACTCTAATAACTAAACTTTGTTTCTCCTTTATCTCTGTCTCTGTTCAGATCTTTTTTATCCTTTAGTACTCGACTACAACACCTTATTCACTTCACCCAACAACAATAACTACTAGTGTAATTGTTGCCTCCCCTTTTTTTTGTTTCCCACTCAGTTTGAACAAGCTTAACTGCCCTGAATAAACAACTTTGCATCAAGGAATTTTTTTTATTCCAGTTGGAGTCATTCATTCTTGTCCTAACATGAATCAGATTTGATTTTCCTTCTTGGATCGAGAACACACATTAAATGACTCTTCTGTGTTTTCTTCTTTTTGGTCTTTGTAATGTTCACCGTCTGTATTAGATTGTTGTCATTAGTAAACTTGATCTGCCCAATGAATCTAATTCAATCACCGTAGATCATATTGAGCCCATCAAACACCTACAAAAGATCTGCCATTAATGTGTTCTTCATACTCTTTTGACCTACCCTCCAAGGATCGATGACCACCTCATTAAATCGAACTTCACCTCTGTAAGAACTGACCTTAAATATCTGATCTGATTGTGATCCACTTGGTAGCCACATGTCTTCATTTTTTGCATCCACATTACTCAGTCAATGTTGGTCAGTAGCCACATCAACCTCTGCATCTGTTGACATACATCCATGGCATCAAATCTGTCGTTCACCATTTCAGGTCTGAATTGCTACAAAGAAACGACACAAAATAATTTTAAAACAAGTTTAAATATCCACCGTAGATTTGCCTCAAGGTCGGGAAATTGAATAGTCTTCATAAGTCAAACTGATTTTGACCTATGTGCATGCAAAAGACCTCACTCTCAGCCAATCAGAAAGTTCTGTGTTGGTCCTACCTTACAACTCATCTCTGCAACCCCAGCTTGTACCTTGATCACTCGACATGGACACATGGAAGCATCACGTGATAAACATCCCTGCAATTTTGATTGTGGGAACACGAGAATTGTCAGATCTGTTCTGACTTTATCTTCCCTGCTGCGGTGATGGTCAACCTTAATAGCATAACCATTGAGCACCTTTTTGATGCGATTAAGACAGAGCTGTTTGATTAACCCATGTGTAGAATTGTGTACCTTTAGTAGCCCAGGCTATAACTTACTTCCACTTCCTTAGGACTTAATAAAATTTAGGCTAAACATTAATATGCAAAGGCAAAGGGGCCCACCTGCTAGGAAATAAAAATAAAGATAGGATAACCCTCGGTATAAGTGGAAAAAGGTAGTTCAAAAATATAACAGATTGAAGGGTTTTTAACAGAGTCTAGATTAAAACTCATAAAACCTAAACCCTAGGCTTAAGAATGGAGAACAAAAATGGATGAAACATAACAACGACTAGAAATTACAATTTTTTGTCATGACACATTTGCTTTTTGTCTAACCTTCGATATCTTCACAACCCCGATCACTCTGCAACCTCCAACCTTGGTTTGTCTATAACTTGTTGACATCAATGACAATAATGCCAACAATCTCCCCCTTTGGAATTGATGTCAACACATACAGACATCTCTTTCTCCCCCTTTGACAATAATGGCAAAGGGACCTGCTACAGACTATCATGTGACTTCTAAGAGAAACATGAATACTTTCCATCACTCAGATCTATAGATTCCACTAGATGAACCATTATTACAATATAAAAAGAAGCATCAATACTACTTACAAAAATTTTAGAACTCCTCCTGAGACAAACATGAGGTTCAAGGATAAGAATTGTAAGGAAATATACTCCCCTTGAACCATAGACTTCATAAGAATAATTTTAAGTGCCAAAAGAAGGCGAAATGACACCAAATTTCTATCTCAGATATTTATAGCTGTCTTTAGGCAGTGGCTTGGTGAAAATGTTTGCAACCTACTCACTAGTGGGAACATATTCAAGTTTGACCTCTTTCTCTGCAACCTTCTCCCTGAGAAAGTGATACTTAATTGCTATGTGTTTTGTCCTCGAGTGCATAACATGGTTCTTGGATATGTTGATTGCACTCAAATTGTCACACATGATGGGAATATGATCCTAAAATTCTACCCGAATTTCCTTTAAGGTCTCTTTCATCCATAGGACTTGAGAACTACATGTGGCAACATCAATATACTCTTCTTCAGCAGTGGATAGGGAGATAGAATCCTTCTTCTTGCTATGCCATGAAACTAACCTGTCACCAAGAAAGAATGTTCCACCACTGGTGCTCTTCCTGTCATCTATGCAATGTGCTCAATCAGCATCAGTATATGATTGCAAAGTGAAATATCCTTTCTTTGGATACCACAAGCCATAACTAAGTGTTCCCTATAGATATTTAAAGATTCTTCTAACAACATTTACATGTGATTGCTTTGGAGCAACTTGAAATCTTGCTACCATGCACACTGCTTGAACAATATTTGGTGTTGAAGTTGTTTGGTACAACAAACTACCCACCATGGATCTATACAAGGTCTGATCAACACTAGGTGACTCATCATCTTTTCTCAACTTGCATCCTATCACCATGAGGGTACTAACCGGTTTGCTGTCTTCCATCTAAAATTTCTTCAACGTGTCTTTAGCATACTTGGTTTGAGAAATGAATATGCCCTTGTTCTGTTGTGATATTTACAAACTAAGAAAATATGATAACTCTCCAAGCATGGACATCTCAAACTCCAACTTCATTTGATCAGTAAATTCTTTGCATAGAACATCTTTGATACCTCCAAAAAAGATTTCATCTACATATACCGCAACTATGATCACGTGGTCTCCATGAACCTTGACATATAAGTTGCTATCAACATTTCCCTTTCTCAAAAATAAAGAGTACCAAAAAAAACTAGAGGACGCGTCCACAAACACCACCAAGGGGAAGCTAGAGGGGATCTTGGCAAGAAAACTCCAGGAAGAAATAATCTCACCACCAAAATGAACCCCAAGATGATGGAATAGCAGAAAAACCAAATAAGATATTCCTCTCCTTGAAGCAATACCCACTCAGCCCACTACACCTTAGAGATTGCCCACTAAACAACATCAAACAAGAATCACTGCAGAAGCCACGCACACCACTTAGGCCATCACCAAAACACGCAAACAGAGAAGAGCACATCCCGCACAAGCATTCCAAAAGGGTGAAAACAATAGGTGGGGAAAAATGTAGAATACAAACCAAAAAACCCATAACCTCATCAGCTGCAAGGCCATCATCTCTAACCAAATCAACATCAAAGATCACTGAACCATGCACATCTCGGACGAAACCCAAACCCATCACCACACGAAGTAGAGAAGTACCAATAGGAGCCCAAATGACTAAGAGAACAAGGTCAATGGCTCCCACTTCCAACTCCACAACCACTTCTCCCACAACAGATGCTGCAAAAAGAGCAGCAACAGGTGTTGCAGAGAACCAAATAGAAAATAAAAGCCACAGACCCATGGGAGGAAGGGGCAACTAGACCACGCCCAACACAACACACACTATTCCTTCAACAAACCAGACCATCTCCAGCAACAAACCTCCAAGAATAGCCATCGCTGCAACAAAGCAAGCCTCTCCATCTCCATCATCTTCAGAATCAGTCTCCTCCTCCCCTGAGGAAACCCTAGTGCCTCCACAACCACTTCTCCTACCTTCGCTCATTTCAAACTCGATGTCGGGTAAGTTCCTACTAAATTCTCAGTGATAGTTAGTCCTAAGCTTCTCAAGTAAATTATTTTCTTCTACTGGAGGGTTGTGATAGGTTGGTCCTCTCTCCTTTTCTATTCATTGGAAGGGTTGAAGCCTTGGTGAGGAGTATTGCATGCTTAGGGAAGAAGGTAAATGGATGAGAATGAAAGTGACATTTGGAGTTGAGGTTGTGACACACCATGGGGATTTCACTAGCTAGGCACTATTATATCACGTGCATTCATATTGTGGGGTTTAATATCCAAAAAATTGATAATAATATATTGCTTATCTGGTGAAAATAGGGGGGTTTTTAATTCGGGCTATGAAAAAATACAACATCTAGTGAAAATAGGGGTGTTTATAATTCGAGTTGTGTATTGGGAGAGGGTGACGAAAAACAAGTTTAGACACTAAGTTAAGCCTCTGTGTGACACACCAACAATTTTCTAATCACACCATGTTATTTGACAATACATGTCAAAAGGATGTGAGGGTCATTCATTCCCTCTTGGATTCATGTTATAGGGAATCTAGCCAAAGCGTCGATTGGAAGAAGTCTGAGGTATTTTTTCTCAACACTCAACTAAGCCTACACAGAAACATTGCAAGGAATTTTGATCCTTAGGTTGCCAATGTTCTAGGTAGATTCTTTAGAATGCCCTGATTTGTAGAGGCCAAAAAAATGCTATTTGGGGACCTCAATCAACAAGTTCCAAGACAAAAATGGAAACTTGGAAAGGGAAATGGCTTACCTTGAAAGGTAGGATTCTAATGCTTAAATAAGTTCTTATTGCAATCCCTATTTACTCAATGTCTTGCATAAAAAATCCAAATTTATCAGAGGATATCCTCATGAATAAATTATAAGGAGATTTCTTTGGAGTGGAAAGGTGGAGTAAAAAAAATACCTCTTATTTTTTAGGACAAGATCTGTTCTCCAAAGGAGGCTAGGGGGACTAGCATTCAAGAACTAGCTACCATGAATCTGGTTATGGGGACAAAGCTAGTTTTAAATCTTTACACTCATGAGAACCAAAAGCAGGTTAAAATTATAAAAAAGAAGTACTTGGACATAGATATTCTAATGGAAATCCTTTGTATCAAAGGTCCATTGTAGAGATTGGTTGTGTGGAACTTTATCCTAGATTATAGAGACATCGTAACAAAGCATATTACTTGGGGAATAAAAGATGGAAGGAGTGCCTCCTTTTGGGAAGATTCATGGGAAGAATACGAACCACTTAGCAGAAATCATGACATTTTTGGAACCGAATTAGCTACAACTCGATTCATACTTTCAAAATAGCCCTTTCCAAGTCCATTTGTATAGTATCACGTGTCCACACTAGAACTACCACACCAAATTGTGAACCCATCATTATGACCATGAAGCAAGCAGTAATCTAATAAAATTAAAAGAAATATGAAAATAATATAATAAAATATATATTTTATTATATAAATATAATTCTGAATATAATATATAATATGTTATATACTGATTATATGTTATAATATATTTATAATTTATTAATTTATATATTAAATAGAATTATATTATATGTAATTAATTGATTTTAAATGCAATATATTATATATTTATTCTATATTTATATTTAATAGTTTGTATTAATAAATACAAAAGTTCAACCTAAAACTAACTATAACTCTAAGTTAGCCATAAATATAATTAGTCATATATTAGTAATTTATTATTACCATACCTATATTTTTATAAATTTAAGTAAAGTATGGTGAGAGATATCAAGTTTGAAAATATGGAATATTTATATGTTCAATGATAAAGTATGATGTACAATTAAATTCAAACTAAAAATCTAAATAAAGTATGTCGAGAGATATGATGTTTGAAAATATGGAATATTTATATGTTCAATGATAAAGTATTAAGTGCAATTAAATTCAAACTAAAAATCTAAGTAAAGTATGCCGAGAGATATCAAGTTTGAAAATATGGAATATTTGTATGTTCAATGATAAAGTCTGAAGTGCAATTAAATTCAATAATCGATGATGTTTTAAATTTAATTTTGGTTAAATTTAAATTAATTATAATTAAAATGAGATAAAGGCATTATCATACTTTTTTAGAGGTATAATAACAACATTTGTAAAATATTATGCAAATTAAAAATTTAGAATCATTTATCAAAATGATATTTAAAAATTGGAAAAAGATTCACTTGACTAATCATTGACAAATTAGTAATAACTATTAAACAACATCTATACTATATTATAATCATTTAATTTAGTCATAGATACAATGTGTGAATAGGTTTTCAAAATTTGTATCAAGTTTTACTTTTTTAACTATTTATGCACTGGCAATATCTCTTCATTTTCAATATCATGAAGAAGAGCTTGAACTTTGATTGTTATGTTGGACTTCACAACATTTAATGTAGGTATCCCATGGTGAGCATGTAACAACCTAAATGATGAAATGACTTGATGCATTGTGAATCTGATTGAATAATTAAACTTAAGAGTAGCAAGCAACCATTCTTCAAGTGGTCATGTGTGAAAGCTAATTCGTGATTGTCTCATGAACTTTATATTCAATTGTTCAGACAGGTTGTGTTTTTTGATTGTCATAGTTGGCCTAATAGTGACCTTCCATATACATCCAACAAGGTAAATGTGTTGAAGCTCATGGTATTGAAAAATTGGTCAGTTAGGTAAATTTATAATCTCAATTTGTAGATTATATTTTTTTCACCTTGGAACCATAGAGGAAGTTAAAGTATAAAGCATAATTATCAAATTTTATTTGATTATTCTTTGGTCCATTTTTGCCAATTCTATTGATCATTTTTTCTCTCAACCGACAGCAGATACTTGATTCCTCTATGTAAAGGATGACATTGAGTGAAGGATGATAGCGATAATTTTCAACCAATTGGATGCACATGTGCATACATTACTTGACATTTTTCTCACCTACAAGGAAATTGTTTTTAGCTTTTATATCAATATTGAATAGTAGAAGATAAATATTTTAAACTTAAAGACAATATATGTTAAGGTGAGGTAGTTAGATAAATTTATAGAATTTTTCTTCATTTAAATTAAATGTATGCTATTAAATAGGAAATAAAGTAGAGCAACATATATCTTGCATTTCGCTTATCATAACAAAAAAAATGATGCAAATTTAAATGATATATATTTAGAAAATGATAAATGTTTCAAAATTTTCTTCATTTGAAGTAAATGTATGTTGTTAAATAGTAAATATAATAGAACATATATGTAGCATAACTAAAAAAATGATACTTTAATATTAAATTATTATTAAGATATTAATTAAGTTATATATATTAATCAATATCAAATTATTATTGAGATATTACTATACTTTAATATTTTTATTATTTTATATTTTTATTAAACTATTCACCATTCAATTTTTTTTATTAAGACTAATTATTGTTATATTATATATTTATAATACTATGTTTTTTTTGAAAAAGAAGGGGTAAAGATTTATTCAGAAATCATGAAAATACAAAGATCAGGCCTTAGGCCCACCAAAACAACAACAAAAACTAAAAGGATCCTAAAAGAACCACCAACACCACCACTACAAAGTCTAGTGACCATAGCATTAGATTCGACTATCCGCTTTCCATTGATAGTACCTTTTCAGAAAGCCCTCAAAAAGATGACATGGCAGAAAGTAGGGCTGAAGGCCAGCTACTTTGGAATTACACCAAAAACAGGGCTCATCCGGAGCCTCGAAGGGCTTCAAAAATGACAATGAAAATGAAACAAACATAAAAGGGAAATTGATCCTACACCACTGGGTGCTCTTGCATCATCCTGTCTTCTAGCATTAACTTGTCTAGAGTTTCAAGATAATTAGGAGGTAGACCACCCCTTCCACTAAAATCCCAGCCATCAACATTCTTTGAAGCCCACTTGGGCAAAAAACCAACCACTCTATTCCACTCCCTGAAAAATATGACAAAAGGAGACAAATTCCAATGTATTACATAGTTGTAAAATCTGTTTGACCACATAAGCTAATTGCCAACTCACATCATTCAAATTTTGTTTGTTCAACATGTCCACAACAATTTGAGAATCTGACTCCCAAATAATCTTCCTCCATCCTAAGGAACTACCTCACTCAACAACAATCTTAATAGCTAGGGCCTCCATAAGATTGTGAGAGTATTGCCCAATATAAATAGAGAAGAAAAAAATTGCACAACCATCATCATCTCTACCTATAACTCCCATACCTACATGTCCACAATTCCTATGGGAAGAGCCATTTGTATTAATTTTTGAGATTCCCATAGGAGGGGGAATCCACCTTCCATCTCTACTTATCTGCTGCTTCGCATGTCGAGATCTATTTCCAATAGCAGGATCCATTTTATTTTTTTCCAATTGCAGATTCCTTACAATAGCATAATCAACTGGATCAACATTTTCAAATAAATTGCACTTAGTCGAGATTGTCTCCTGAAGCCTATTAACAATCTTCTGCCACAACTGAGGAATCCCTATATGTGAATCACAAAAGGCCCTTTGATTCCTTTCTAGCCACAAATTCTAGATAATAAGGGTTGGCCCAATAGCCCAGACCACTTGAAGAAAAAAGGTCTTTGTTGGGGGTCTTCCCAAGCTATCCCAAAAGTCAATTAAGGAGGTAGCATGAAAACAAGCATGTTGCCAAGCCTCCCACCACTTGTGTGAAATCTCCCTAGAGAAAGGGCAAAGAAAAAACAAGTGGGAGCAATCTTCCTCATTATGCATACAAAGATAACAGATAGATGGTCCCTAGAAGCCTCTCTTACGAAGATTCTCCCATGTGAGGAATTTTTTCTGAGCAACCAGCCATAAGAAAAAAATACATTTTGGCCAAGAGAAGCTATTCCAAACCTTCTTCCACCAAGCAACATCCTTCAGGCCATGCAATTGCCTATCAAGCTGAGCATAACCTTCAGCAACAGAAAACTTGCCTTTTGGGTTAGGACCCCAAGCCAAAATATCTCTCCTTGAGGGAACTACATAACCTACCCTCCAAGATATTAACCAACACCACATGATCCTCATCCGAGCCACCCAAGGGCCATTCATGAGGACCGTTCCAGCAAGTCACCTCAACCTAAATAATGCACCTAAAAGTTTTAAAATTCTCCACCTTAACCTATCCAACATTAGTGAAAATGTTGCAAAGAGGTTGAAGCTATGGATAACTAGATAGAATAGGAGGGTGAGCATCCCAAGAGTCCTGCCAAAAAAGATCTTCAGAGCCTCTATTACAAATCTAGAAAAGGACATCTTAAATAAGTTGGGCACCTGTTTTAAGAGTATCCCAGATACAAGAGCCCCTTCCCACTAAACTAAGACGAGGCACCTCATGATCATTAGCAACAGGGAGATACTTGTGGGTTAAAATCTTGGCCCAGTCCTGATCCTGACTATTACACCACCTCCAATACAACTTAACTGCCAATGCCTTGCTAACCAAAGCAATAGATCTGAGGCCAAGAGCCCCAGCATGTCTCGGTCTACAAACAAAGTCCCATTAACGAAAATCCACTTAGAAGAAAGAAAACTACCAGACCAAAGAAATTGATAGGAAAGAGCATCGAACTCTCTCACAAAGATGCAGAGGGGAGCCCGTACAAAACACCTATAAATGGGAAGTGCTTGCACCACAGTCTTTAGAAGAATCACTCTTCTAGTAGAGGATAACCACCTGTAAGTCCAATGATTAACATTGCAACGAAATTTATCCAAAATTCCTTTCCAAAAATCTCTGCGCTGAACCCTCAAATCTAAAGGAATGACGAGTTACAACAAAGGAAGGGTTCCCATCTAAAATATGAGGATCCTGACAATATATTTATAGTACTATATTACTCATAGTGAGAATGTGTAAATAATTTTGTAAAAAATACAAATGAAGAAGCGATACAAGCATGTTAGCAATTATTATCATGGTTGAAAATCACACATTTATTAATGATATTTTATTTCATATTATTTGAAGAAAGATATATTACATCAATTATCATCTAAATATTTTCATCTATTTTCTTTGATCTTTCACTTTTCAAGTTGTCTACCTTTTTTATTTTTTCATAGCGATTAAATGAGAATGTTGGCATTATTCAGAGACCTTCCAAAAAATTTACATGAGACATTCCCATGAATGTTAATCATGTTCTTTCTCATGGTCCTATATCAATTGTGACTTTGAATAGAGTCAACACTTGAGATTTATGTATTGTTAATGTCCATGGCAATCTTAATGGTAATTGATGTGTTTTGCCCCTTTTTATTATTGTTATTGGAATTGTATTCGGATGATGATTGTCAAATGGTATTCCTGAATAATGGTTAAATTCAACCATGACATATGTTGCTAGTTTAGGTGGAAAACTTTTTGTTTTATAGATAATCTTTTAAATATATGCTAGAGCTCCATTTACAAGTCCTTGTATCCAAAGATCTTTAATATATATAAAATGAATGAATTCAATTGGAAAATAGAAAGACAATCTTAATACACAATTGAAGATTGGAATGCATTGATAAGATAATGAGAAAGGATAAATGAAGAAAGTGTGAATGATAAATCAATGTTAGAATATGTGAATTGTTGTACCTTCAAAGTTACAAACTAATGTTGTCCTTTTCTTTCCCCGACTTCCTTGAAATCCACAATGACTTTTTATTCTTTTGTAAATGAAGATAAATAAACAAACTTTGTCACTTTAAATAAAATATAAACAAAATATTTTAAATGTAGAATGAATTTATCTATATGGATGTCTTTTTATAACTTATGCAATACACATTAGATATCTAACTTGTTACAATAATACACATGCAATTTATATTTAATAACTTGTATTAATAAATACAAAATTTCAACCTAAAACTAACTATAACTCTAAGTTAATTATAAACATAATTACACATATATTAGTAATTTATTATTAATGGAAAAACATTAATATTGGAATATAAAAAGTTAGAGGTAAAGTGTGATATTAATATAATCTAATTGAGTAAATACTATAAATATAATAGAATAAAGTGTGATATAAGGAAAATAAAAATAATTTAATTGAATAAATAATAAAAATATGACATTAAAAAATATTTGAGTTACATATTATATAATATTGATATCTAATAATATTTATAGATTAATTTATTTATACTATATAAACATATATTAATTATTAATTATATGATTTTATATTATATATAATGTATCTATTAATCATATATTATGATATACTTATGTTTAATAATTTATAATATAATAATATATATAACTATAATATAATATAGTTTCAATATCATATTTTGGTTTTTGTTATTTTTGGCAAGCTTTAAACCTACTTTAATTTGAATGGTTTTCTTATAAGATTTTTATAAAAATGACCATTTAAAGATTTTCACATTGGGTTAAATCATATCAAACTAAATATAGAAGTTAAATTTTAATGCAATGAGATTTTTGCAACTGAATTCTCATTAAAACTCATAATGAAATGTCTAATATTTTTTTGTGTGCTTTTTAGTTTTGTATGCACCTCTTTATGTAGAAGTTTATTTAGATATTAATAAATTACTTTATATATAAATATGCTATTTCTATTAATAGAAATAAGTTAAGAAAAAATTACAATTATAAAAATCTTAATATAGATTAATAAATAATATTCATAATTATATATTATATAGAAAAATAGTTTATTCATATTAATCTATATCAATTAAGCAATGCTTATAATTATTCCCATCTCAATATAAATTCATTCTTAAATACATCCTAAATGGTAAGATATATAATATAGACATCTCAAAATTGATATCTTTAGACATTTTTTACACTCTTTAAGATGCCTATACTAGTATTATTTTATAATTGTAATTTTCATCTTATTTTAATATATCTATATTCCCTCCACCATTTTCAAAAATAAATACATTGATCATGGGTTTACATATGTTTTAAAATAAAAATTTAAATATTTAAATTTCATTTCTAATTATAAAATTTGTGCTTAAAAGTTTTGTAATATTTTTTTAAATATAGACGAGATCAGTCCTAAATTTGATTTTAAAATAATTATATCTAATTATTTTTTTTGCCAATATAATTAAAATTTAATATTATTATTTTTTAAATGTAAAATTGGGGCTTTTAGATCAATGTCAACATACATCCTCATGTCTAATTGGAAAAGCAAAGATGCGAATTTATATGAACGACAGAGGCAATCCTGCAAACCCTTCGAAATACCCACGTAGGTAGGGGAGGTTTCACAGGATATGGAAGATTGGTTTTTATCCTCAGGGGGTCCATATAAATGCTGTAGGTACCTCAAACAGTTTTGATGCCTTGAATTCATCCTGTTCATGTGCTACAGGGGCAAATTCAACGATTTTAAAGCTCAATGAGATTAGAAAATTGGCTGTGGGGGCTCCAAAGGGTCTACTTCTTGACCAAGGGCAAACAAACGGTCCCTCCTCTTCTCCAGCAAAGCCGGCCTGGAAACAAACCCAGTGGACCGCGAGGATACCCCATAAAAATCAAGCAAATTCTTCTTCTCAACAAAATGGGGTTTTCCATAATAATTCATAGGTCTTACCGGAAAATTGGCTCCCTAACAGGGGACAGTTTTCTAGGTTTCCACTCTCCCAAGCGGAGATTTTTTCTTGAGAACATGGAGTTGTGGCCTTTGGGGAAAACAGATGAAAACTAGGGTTAAGAAAACCCTACTCGATAAGTTCAAAATCTGCCACCCGAAGAGGGGAGGGATTCTTCCCTAAGCAATACCCTTCAAACATCCAAAAGCCATCATGCTTCAACACAGATAACATTATGATAATAAGCGGTAACCATATAGATTAATTGTGGGAATGTTACAATGATCGTGGGCTCTTTGGCAAATGGTTTGGTTTTGGAGCTCCGACCTCTGAGGTCCTCCAGTGGCTAAAGTTTGTCATGGGAAATTAGATAAGTATTACCCACTTAGATAATGATTTTCTATTTATCAAATGCAATTCTTCCGATCTCAAATATAATTTACTTAGAAACAATCATAGATTCTTTAAAGGTTATTGTTTCAAATTTTTTAATTGGAAACCCAATTTCTCCCCCACATACTTTGAGAAACTTAGAGTACCAAAATGGTTTCGATTTCCCCATATGACGGTAGAATTAATACATAGGCAAGTCCTTAAAAAAATAGGGGATTTTTTAGGAGGGTTTGAGGGTTTGGAGGATAATTACATGGAATCCTCTGATATCAAAATTCTAGCCAACGTTGAGATAGGAAAATTAAAATTTGAATCCATCAAAATTATCACAAACTACTCAAAATATGAAATTCAACCAGAGATCCTCACGGATGACATCACATCTAGGACTGTGATATCCCATTTTCATAATACTAAGAAAGAATGTTCTAAGACTAAGACTGTTTCTGGAACAGATTTGGATTTAAACATAAAATTCAACCCTATGGGTGGTTTTGTGTTTAACAAACAAAACCCTTGGGCTAAGGAATTAGAAAACATTCATAAAAAGGTAGAATGCAAAAAAGAAAAAACTAAAATTGAAAACACACTTAATGAACCTATGAGGGAACAAAGAAGGATAGATATAGTGAATAAAGGAAGTGATTTGCAAAACGCTACACCATTAGTAGACATGGTTTCTATGGAAATGAGTGATGATGGTATAGTCAATAGCCCCCTGAGGTTAGAGGCCAACCTTGTTAACCAGGATGCTACATCAGATGTCATCAAAAATTTGGAGGAGAATGTTGAAACACTAGACAATCACCTCACACCACATGAAGAAGATATGGCAAAAGGCAAAAAAAAGAAGAAAAAGAACAAGAACAAAAAAGGGAAAGAAAAAATAAAAAATGAAAAAATAAAAAGAAAAAACCCCAACATAAATAACAATGACAAGGATATGGATGGGGATGCAAGAAGGGAAATAGAAGATAAATGCATAATTGAGTATGTTGGCAATTCAGTTACAAATGACCTCATTGAACTATTTATTAATGAAATAGCTGATGAGGAGGAACTAGCATTACAAAAAACATTGCTAGCATGAGAGTTATGCAAACTTAATATAACCGAGGGTGCAGCACAAAACCTCATTTATGATGTCACAATGGAGAAATTGGACAACCTGGGGATAGATAAAACCATCAAGACTTGCTCACCCCTGGATTATGCCTTTGAACTAAAAAAGCAGGGGAGAAAATCAATTTTCTGAATTACTTACCAGAGCCGGACGCGTTGTGGGTCAGACTAAAATCACAAACCTTTTTGAGGCGGGGAAGGGGAAGAACCTTCCCATAGGGTTATGAAACTCCTTACTTGGAATGTTAGGGGCCTGAATGCCCCTAACAAGCAATGTATCTTTAAGTGGTGCATTGCTAAATACAATCCATAATTATTCTTAATACAAGAAACCAAACTAAATAACAGCGAACTGACAAACCTAAACAAAAAATTAGGTATTAGAGAACTTGAAGGACAAACTGCTTGTGGAGCATCAGGTGGATTGGCCATCATATGGGACCCTAGGCAAATATCCTTCAAAATTATAAGCGAAAACCCAAATTGGATGTGTGGTAGGGTTATAAGCATCAAAAGCAACTTAAATTTTATTATAATTAATGTCTATGGCCCTATCCAAACACAAGCAAAAAGATAAGTCTGGGATGAAATTGAGAATTTCCTTCTAAGTGACATTGAACAAACATACATAATAGATGGGGATTTCAATGCAATCTTGGATCCCAAGGAAAAATGGGGCGGTAATAAAAAAATGACCCAAACATGTTTGGATTTCAAGGACTGCACACATAAATGTAACTTGTTGGAATTAAAAACTAGAAATGATGCTTTCACTTGGAATAACAGAAGACAAGGTTTCTGCAACATTGCAGAAAAACTTGATAGATTCTTCCATTGTGGAAATCTGACACAGTCTTTTGAATCCTCTGTCCTCTCATTCTCAGGATCAGACCATTTCCTAGTCCAATTATTTATATCAGAATAACTAAAGCCAACCAAAACCCCTTTTCGCTTTGAAAAAATGTGGCTCAGGGATGAAAATCTATTACAATTAATTGAAAAGTGGTGGAATGAAATTGTAGTCATAAGCTCTAAAAATTTCAAAGTAGTAACCAAACTAAAAAAGATAAAGCAACAATTAACAATTTGGAATAAAGTGCACTTTGGAAATATCTTCACACAAAAAATAGAGATTGAGAAAGAAATGGAGAAAACTAATGAGGAAGTAATTAGGCTTGGGATGAATAACATGCTATATCAAAAGGAAAAAACCAATCTGGCTCGGTATGAAGAAATCTTAGCCCGAGAAGAAATATATTGGAAATAGAAATCTAGGGATCATTGGTTGGAGGCTGGGGATAGAAACACAGGCTTCTTTCAGAATAGCACAAAAAAACACAGAGCTATCAACATAATCAACAAGATTAAATTGGTCTCAGGTGTCTTTAGTGATGATCTTGAGCTGATAGCCAAGGCAACAGTTGAGTATTTCGATACTATCCTTAACAATAAAGAAGGCTCCAAGTGGACTAAGGAGAGTGAATTCTTAAAATACATCCCGAAATTAATATCTAAAGAACACAACTTGATGCTTAATAAAAAACTAACTATGGAGGAACTGGAATTAGCTTTATTTCAAATGGGTCCGGATAAGGCCCCTAGCCCTGACGAGTTCCCAGCACACTTTTTCCAAAAATGCTGGAGCTTCATGGGTAAGGAAATCATAGAGGGCTTAGAAGGGATGAGAAACTTAGGAAAAATTCTTAGAGAACTAAATAATACATTCATAGTTTTAATCCCAGAAAAGGAAATAGTGGATAGTTTTGAGGATTTCCGTCTAATAGCATTATGTAATACCCTTTATAAATTACTCACAAAAACAATGGCAAACAGACTTCACAACCTTCTCCCCATAATCATCAGTGAGGAACAAACAGGTTTTGTGCTTGGCAGATCCATTTATGATGGTATAATCATTGCTCAAGAAGCAATCCATTCAGTACAAAACAATAAGATACCAAGCATGATGATCAAACTAGATATTAAAAAAGCATATGATAAAGTAGACTGGCACTTTCTATGCAAATGTCTTGAATCTTTCAGGTTTAATAAGCAGTGGATTAATTTGGTCTTTGAATGCATTGCTACACCTAGGGTGTCAATCCTAGTCAATGGGGCCTCATAAGGTTTTTTTGAAATCTCTAGAGGTCTCAGATAGGGGGATCCCCTCTCCCCCTTTCTTTTCATCATCATGGTAGAATCACTAGGAAGAATGATCAATACGGCAAGAGAGACAGATTAGCTAACTAGTATTAAAATTACCTCTGACATGGAACCTATTACCCATCAACAATTTGTTGATGACACCATGTTGTTTGGACTGAGCAATACTATAGAAGCAAAAGTATTTAAAAAAATCCTAAACAACTACACCACCATCTCTAGACAAGAGATCAACACTCTGAAGTCCAACATAACCTTTTTTAACACAAATAAAGAACTCCAAAAGAAAATCCTAAATATTCTTAAATACAAAATAGGAGAATTACCATGTAAATACCTGGGTCTCCCATTAGACAAGGGTATTAGATCATCCAAACTATGGGATCAGGTAGTCTCCAAAATCACAAATAGGATCTCCTCCTAGAAAGGAAAATGGTTATCCTCTACCGGTAAGGCCACTATGATCAAGTTGGTTCTCTCAGCTATTCCAATTTACCAACTCTCATGCATGGACCTTACCACATCTAAGAGAAAGGAGATCACAAAACACATGAGGTCCTTTTTTTGGCAAGGCTTTGAAGACAAATTCAGACTTCCATTGATCGCTTGGGATAGGATATGCTTTCCTAAGGAGATGGGGGGTCTGGGCATCAAAGATCTAAAAATCCAAAGCAAAGCGCTAGGAGCGTAGCTTGTTTGGAGAATGTATACTAACCCTAAAGTCAAATGGGCATGTACCCTTTATAACAAATACCTGCATAACCAAGATCCTATACGCATCTTTAGGACAGCCCATCCTCATAAAGGTTCTAAAATCTGGAACTTTATGCTGGAGTGCAGAGATATCATAACAGACAAGCTAACTTGGAACATTGGTAATGGGCAGGATGCCCTTTTTTGGAGAGACTCCTGGGGGGCTCATCCTCCCTTAAATACTCTTCATAACTTCAATAAGATCATACCCACCCTTGAAGAACTTTGGTGTGTGAATGTAAAAGATTATGCGGAGGAATATTGCATTGGGAGCCTTAAAACATGGAGATGGAAATCAATGGATTATCTAAACATTCCGGCCAAGGAAAGATCCCTCTTATCTCAGATCCTAGCCTCAAGAAGTCTTGCCTTAAACTATGAAGTAGATAAACTGATATGGGCTGGATCCAAAAAGGGGAAATATGAAACTAAGGAGGGTTACAAACAACTGTTGATTAAGGATAATAACCCATGTTCCAACCTACCCCTAACTCTTTGTTGGGATTAAAGGTGCCTTTCAAAAGCAGGCCTGTTTGCATGGCTGGCTATTTAGAATCGACTCCCCACTAATGAAACCTTTAGGAAACTAGGATATGAAGGTCCTAGCAGATTTCCATTATGTGAAAAGGAAGAAGAAAATTCTAACCATCTTCTGTTAACCTGCGATTATGCACACAATTGCTAGGGGTGGTTAAAAAATTAGCTGATTTGGTATACCCCTATTCCCAATAATATCTCTGATCTATTCCATGCTTGGCCAATCCGAAACATTGGCTACATGTTTGAAAATTTATGGATCATTGCCCCCTCCATTATGATCTAGGAAATCTTGAAGGAAAGAAACAGGAGGATTTTCAAAGATAGTAAAATGCAATGGTATCAATTGACCAATAAAATTGAAGCAACCATAGTTGAAATAATAAACAACCAGACCTCCAATTACCAGAGAGATGTCAATATGTCCTATTGGGATGAAAAAATGAAACAAAAATGGAAAGGTCTAAAGATACCCCCCTTCATTGGTAGAGGCCCACCATCCAACATTATATTGCGTAATGAATGCAAGTGGCTTCCCCCTATTGTTGGATGGTTTAAACTTAACTTTGATGGCGCCTCTAGGGGCAACCTGGGGAGTGTTGGTATTGGGTGTAGCCTTCATAATTCAAGTGGGGATGAGGTGGCCTATATGGCCCTCCCCTCTGGTAAATGCACAAACAATGTAGTAGAAATGCAAGCCCTTGCTGTAGGGATAAACCTATGCATTATACTCAATATTAAGAGGATCATCATTGAAGGGAATTCGACTATTATCATCAATTCCCTTAGAAAAGGGGCAATGCCTGATTGGAAGCTAAATGCCTCCCTAGATAAGATACTAATAGACATCAAAACATTTGACAGTGTCATCTTTAATCATATCTATAGGGAAGGCAACAAAAGAGTTGATTTCCTCGCTAACATGGGGGGTGATGGTAAGACAATAATCCACGTAGCTCCTATCATTTATCCTTAAAACAACATTTCACAACTACACACAACCTATAACTATAACAGTATTCATACCATATGATAGCAGTCACATAAATTATCCATAACCTATATCCTATCATATACATAAAAACAACCTGAACCCATAACTAGAGGAGAAAAGGAGAATTAAATCCAACCTATCCTCCAATTCCTCTGATTGATATCATTTGAGGCCCACATATTAATTTACTAACACACTTGACAAATTTTTTAAACTTTCTAAATATATACACAAAAATATACAAATATATAAAATCTTTGCATGTAGATAGAGCTATATATTTAGATAATACACAGTTATTTATATATATACATACAAATACATTATAAATACTTAAATGGATATATAAATATATATATAAATATATATATAGATATATATTATATAGAAATTACTTGATAACAGATAGATTTAAGCTTAATGAAAATGGATATTTACATATTTATAGATATTTGTATAAACTCGTTTATACAAATTTACAAAGATATATATATATTCATATATACATACATATATATGCATATATATACACAAATATATATATATATATATATATATATAAACACATATACATGTACTTATATACAAACACATATATATACATTCATACATATATAAATTTATTTATATTTATAATCCGAAACTAATAATTAAAACATTTATATAATGAATATATCATAATTAATATATATTACCATATATTTATATCCACACATACAAACTGAAAAAAATATGACAGGTCAGGGCTTTGGTGTAAGGTGTACTTGCCGACTTTCTATATCAGCAACTCATTTAATCATCCGCCAAAATTAAATTTTTCTTCTCAAAATGATTTTCCCACAAGTGGCTCATCATTTAAGGATATGGCATTATTACTAAACCAATAAGAAACATTCAAAGTGGGCATATGGTTTGCATGAATTTAGAATGGATGTGAAAGCTCAGACTTTCACATAATTACCCTATACGACTATTAAACCAAGCCTTCAGGTTAAAATTCAGAAGCTCTTTAATCTAACAAGACCTTCTGGATTGAATTATAGCTGGCGATGGATACCCTGATCAAATTAAGCAGTTCTAAGAGGCAGATGGCGTTTGAGGGCACCATTACCAGGGACCGCCTCAAGCGCATCATCTGCCTTCCCCACACCTTAGTTATTGATGTTGTAGATACTATCCTTGGTCTAGACTTTCTTACAAATTCAGACCGAACCAAAGCTAACTCGGATGTGGCCGCCATGTTTCTAGCTATGACGGTTACCTCCACCATGAATCGAGAGGACACAGGTGCTCTATGTAAGGAGGTCTTCATTGCCTCAATCTTAGGTGATCTGGAGTAGGTTCTAGTCAACATTGACAATGACTGGACAATCCCTAGGTCAAGAGACTATGATGTCCTCATTCGGAACAATAGGTCAGTTCCTAGACTCCCCATTATCACTATGGATGATGTGGCCTTCACCACAGAGAGGAGTGATGCAATTAATAGGAATGTCAACTTTCTACTGCATTTATTTCATGTGAAACACCCTCCAAAACCTACTTGGTTTGAGGAATTCCTCAAGGCAGAGGGCCTGGTTCTAAATGATGAGGAAGCTATGACCACGTCTTCTGGTTCGGATTAAGTTGGCCTTCTCTCTTGGTGAGTTAGTGTGACAAGCGCTTAAGATGATATCTATATATATAAGCTTCAACCATGGTGAACCTTTCATCCATTTTTGAGAGAATACTAATAGTGAAGAACACTAGCTAGAGAGGCTTACTAACTATGAATTTTAGCTGGTGAAATCTAAATTTGGAAAGAGAATTAAATGACTAAATGAGACAAGCTATATTTAAGGTACTACTTGATAACTAGAATATAATCACATGAATTTGGATTGCTCATATGAATACTTCCTTGTCATCTTACATTCCTATTATAACAATGTGCTACATGTGTTTACATGAAGAACAAAGGGGATAGACCACCATGAGCCTATTAAAGAAAATATTTTTACTTAATCATCTAATACTTCATTTATATAATTAATTATTAAGTGAGAAACTTGGATATGACTTATGATAAGGTTTTGTAAAGATGAGGAAAATTACTAAAGTTAGATTTACATGTTTCATGTTGAATATGACCCATAATATCAATATTATAAATTTTAATAATCATTAATATTGAGTTAGATATTTGGGAATTGATCACCTTAACAATACCAACTTCTTTTTCAAAATTTTGAGAGATAACGGGAAGAAAGTTTTGAGTTTCCAAAAGAATAGATGTGAAAGTCTGAAATTGAATATGGGAGGTGATTTAAGGAGGGAGGAACCAGACAAGACATCAAGATGGAAGGACATGCCGAAAGTTTGGGCGAAGCTAGAAAAAGAATCCATCATGAGTTTCATGGAGAAGCTGATGGATTACGACAAAGATAGGGTTAATCTCATTGTATCCAAAATCACTATAAATTGGTGTGATGGGTGCTTTAAAATCTATGGTGTTAGGTTCAAATTGGACGCGGGCCTCATCGCGACTATGACATGTATGCACCACTCCGGGCTCAATTTTTTAAGAGATCTTTAAGTTTCCAATAATGTGGTAAATATGTTCCCATGCAAGGAAAAGGAGAGGGATAAATTGGAAAAGCCACATGGGGTTTTTATGAAGCCTCTAACATCAAGAAAATCTGGGGCTAGGTTTTGAATGCCATAATAGAATACATAACTATTGAGGACCGCTTTTCAAGGGCCCACACTTATCAATTTGTGCTATTAAACCACTTCAGACATTAGAAAAGGGTCTCCCTGCCCTACTATCTCTTCAGGTCCCTTTCCAAGTCTCTCAATAAACACAACAAGAATCCCTCGAATCTGGTGCTCTATTGTGGGCTTTTGCTGCTCATTTATGAGCACTGTAAAACCCTTGCCATGCTGGAAAATAAGAGGTTATCCCCTTCTCTAGGGAAAGGCAAGAGAAAGATGGAGGAAGGGGAACCCAACAAGGAGGAGGCTACCTTTAGGAAAAATAGCAAGAGTGCCACTGGGATGAAAGCCCATGAAGCGAAGAATGACATAGAGGAAACTGGAAAAGAGGGCAGTGAAATGGAAATGGATGAGTCAGAGGGTGAGGCTAGCTGGAAAGATGAGGATGTGGGTGCAGAGGATGAAGAAGGTGAGAACAAATCTGACAATGATAGCCCAATTCACAGTGCTAGCCCTCGCAACGACAATAACCAACCTATGGTGGACGTGGATGACAAGGATAATGGGGAAAATGATTTGAATTCTGAGAGAGAGAAGAAAAAGGAACCTGAGAAGGATATGGCAAAGGATAGTTTGAGTGAGGATAATGAAAGTGCTGGAGAAGGGTTATTCTTGGATAACCTCAAAAAACTCACTCAGGCTAGATTGGGTTATGACAGATGGACATATGAACTTTTGAAGAACCTAGAAATAAATGGGAAACAAATGGATGAGAAAAGGAAGGAAGATGACAAAGATCAGAAGTAATGGAAGTAGAGGAGAAAGTTAAAAAAATGGCTGCCCAAATTGACTTGCTGGAAGAAGGGAAAGTGGCGATGAAAAACCTGCTAGGTTTTATCCTGAATATCTTGTCTGTTATCACAAAAAACCTTGAGGATATTTTGAAGGTCTTCAATAATTCCATCTCTCCCAAACTGGCAGTGGACCTCGACATGGATGAAATCACAATCGAGATTGGAAGTGGTGAAGCTACATCGGGTGGAATTGCAAAAAGGACCAGAGTGAGTGTTAAGAAAGTTGTTGCTGCTTCTGCTAAGGATATCCCTAATCTTAGGGAAAATATCAAAGACCTGTATGGGATTAGCAATAACCTAGCTAATGCCCTGAAAAATATTAATTAGTTCCTTCTGTCAGGTCTGGCCGATTTTTACTTTTTTTTGGGGCTTTAGTTGGTTTTCTCTAGTTATTTTGTTGGCTTTTCTTTTGTTTGTTCCTCCTAGTTTCTTAATGCTTTTATCTTGTAAGGTCCTTTTGTAAAGGGTTTTGGGGCCCCTTCAAAACCTTCTTTTACTTTAATAAAAAACAATACCAACTTCTTGAAGATATCATGTTAGGAGAAAAAAAAAATAGGAGAAAAGATCTTTAATTGTTGGAAATGAAATAAAGTGGAACCTCTTCTTAGATTGCTTTTGAAATTTCATGGAAAATACTAATTACTTATACCAATATACAACCATTTTGAAATTACACAAAATCATTCAAGATGAAGCAACCTTCATTATTTTTACAGTAGTAACCGCTTTACATGAATTACTAAACCCAAAAAAACTTGAATAATTTATTCTAAAACAAACCTAATATCTTTGTTCCAAACAAGAAATAATATTGTGATAAGACTTCCATTTTATTTTGGCTGAAAGGGCATTCTGAAATGGGAACTCAAATTAAAGTTGAGTGGAGGTTGTCAATACGGGTGATGCAGAATTGGAGATTTTACCTACCCTTGATGCTTATGAATTTTCCTTTTATTTTGTAAATCATTCATATCCACATCCTTAAATGTGCCTCCAACTTGAGTCATCATCCATATCTAAAGTAGTGAATATATGTAGTCAACGATAGGGTTTGATAATATGTATAAAAAATCAAGTTTTTATTTTTGTAAAATGTCTTCAGTTTCTAACACACATAAAAAAGAGAGGATTAGGTTGATATCATGTAACGATGCAAGCCTTGGAATAAAAAAGAGGATTAGGTCGATATCATGTAACGATGCAAGCCTTGGAATAGCCCAAGTGCTCACTATGGTCAAGTCAGTCAGACCAATTTATTGTTGATATATTCTCCAAGAAAGTGGGGAATGAATGGTAGGAATGGAGTTTGATTTAGTTTATCAGAGAAATGTGATCTCATAACAAAGTATGTGAATGGTCTAAACTCACCAACATTATCTTCTACTATATCATTTAAATATACATGGAGTGATTAGTTATATCAGTCATGATCATTGAGGAAGGGTCGTTTCCAACTATAGTCATAAGTATTGAATATGAAATAAATTTCCAAATCTCTGAAGTTCTAAATGACACATACATAACCGATTGGCCTTTGTTCATTTGTCTATGAAATTGAGGGACATCGAGTTTACAGGAACATCTCAAATTGAATCTAATTGTTTGATGGAATATCAAGTCCTCCTAAAAACTTATTTTCTTCCAAATATGATAATTGTAGATGTGAATAGATCCAACAATGACTATGTACCATCATTTTATCGATTCTCATTTAATTAGTTTGTTCAATGTTATTACTATACGAGTAAATATTGTATATACTCTAGGAGATGGTGCAATCATATTACTTTTCTCAATCTTCATATATACCATCAATAAAATATCACTCTAGATCAATTACTATATTGGTAGCCAAATTTTGTTGTTACATTTCTTAATGTTCATTGGTAAATTTGATGGAAAATTTTAGAATATAATTAATTTTTAAATAATTATACTTCTTTTTATGTGAGTATAAGTTAACCTCCCTTTCTTTTCTTAATTTGATATATTTGTTAACATCAAGTATGAATTAAACATTAAATCATATATCTTCTAGCTTATAACATACTTAATCTAGATTCTTCTTCTTCTTCTTCTTCTTCTTCTTCTTCTTCTTATTATTATTATTATTATTATTATTATTATTATTATTATTATTATTATTATTATTATTATTATTATTATTATTATTATTATTATACTTGAAATCTTGTCCTCTAAACTGAATCACATCCTTTAACTCCCCAATATTTAAAGTTTATGTTGAAAAAATAAATAATTACCATGAAAACCTTTCAAATATCACCTATAAAAATAATGATAACCATTTCCTAATTTGGCTCTTCCTATGGTATAAATAGCAAGTTCTCAAGATTATGAACATGTAAACATATGTACGATCTAAGATTTCAATTATACCAATGAGAAAAATAGAAAACAAAAAGTAACATTTCAACAAAGGTTATAATCTAGGTCTTATATAGCCAAGTCTTGTAATTCCAAAGTTAGGGAAATAATTCTAGATATATACTAGGAGCATTTTTAGGACTAGTGAAAATAAAATTTCAAAAAATAAAGGAAAATTTCAAAGGTAGGAAGGCATGATCATTAGGCTCTGATACCAAATGTAATGACACTTTTCAATCAAACTTAATTAATTATTTGTAGCAGAATTAATTGATTAAATGTTAATGTAAAGTTCATTAATTAAAGGTAAATATCATTAAATTATATGTAAATGATAATAATTACAAGGTAAATTAACAAAACAATAAATGTAATAACATAACCACTTAATTCAACCATATTATTGGAAAATCATATATAAAGCATTCTCAATATCTTATAGCATCAAGTTTTTCCAATACTTATCTTAATCTTGAGCACTTGGAATAGTCATTCTCACTCCAAGAAGATTCTAGTAGCCTTGGGTCCTTTATGGATATGGCACCCCACGGAGGAAACCAGTTCTTACACAAAACCAACCATATTATCTACAATTCAAAGGAATAGTCACAGGTCTAGGATTTTTTACGGCAAGTAAGTACTTCAGGAGGATAGGTTCTTACATAGAACCTCACATGCCTTCACGACACGAAATAAACACATCCCTGGCCAGACATCCCTGGCTAGGACACTCCCGAGTGTACACCGTACCTTGAGTTGGAGACACGTTGTATGCCCCTTCTCCAATGCCCATGCCAATCAATGACCTTAACCTTCATTCCTTTGTGCCCTCTAAATTCCTATATTTTCTTCCATGCCCATAGCCCACTAACCCATCTTCTTCTTCTTCCTTGATTGATCTCCATGCTCCCTCCTAAGTCTCACATAAATGACTTATACAACCTTTCCAAAGGTAGTTTCCAAACCATCACACCCTTTTGAAAAGGTCACCTTTAATTGTCCTTCAATAATTATAATTATTCCTTTCTTAAGAGAGTTTTTCATAAACATTATTTATTAATATTTATTTAAACCAAAAGATTATAATATCCTTTATTTTTATGTCCCTTTTTAATTATAAAATGGTTATTTCATTACTTTATCCTCTCTTGGAGAAATAGTCACATAACAAGACTAGAACCAAAATTCTATAAGAAGTTTCAAATCCGAATATGTTCTTGTGTCTCAAAAAAATCTGAGATATGGATGCAATTATGATCATTGAGATTGACCATAAAGGGATGCTGAAATTTTAGTGATGGACAAAGATAGATTCTTTGCCTTTCAATGGAAGAATTTTGGTTGAAGAAATAATGGTATCAATATTCTTCTTCACCCATCCTTTGAACAGTTCTGCTCAAGATTGTACTCCTTGTAATTGTCTTGTTCAATGGAATTATTTTTTTCAGATGATAAAGCTTTCTTGCATTCAGTAAACAAACAAAAATATTAAACCATGCTTTCTTGCATTCAGTAAACAAACAAAAATATTAAACCATGGCCTTGTTCAATGGCACTGTGGGAAAATTAGGGTTTACAAAAAAGAAAATATTAAAAGAACACAGTCTTAATGGGAAAATAGGAAATATATTGAATGATCTACCTGCACTCAACTTCTTCTTTATCATTCTTGCATATTTGAAGAAAATCCCAGCACAAATTTTTATGTAATCTTGTAGATTGTTGTTCTCTAGAATCTTCTACTTTTTTCTCCATGAATTTTGTTTTTTTCACTCAACAATCAAAGTGATGAGTCTTTGTGTTAATAGCTCAATCCGCCTTCCCTATTTCTGCAAGAACAAGAGAGCCAAAAAAAATACAGTGAGAACACTTCATTGATGTTGTGTATTTATATACTGAAATTTTGTAGTTGTAGCATTAATTTAAAAAAAATTAAATAAATAATTTAATTTACTATGAATAGAAAAGATTTAGAGATTTTTTATTTATATAAATGTCAATTTTCTGTCAAATAGTTATTGGGAAAACCATCTTTAAATAAATTCTTTTATTCGTTTTCCCTCTTCTATCTATATTAAAAGTTGTACGAAAGAAACTATTTTCTCTCTAGTTTTAGTACGTGCCTTTGTTATGTTAGATATTATATAAATAATATTTATGTTAAGAGGTATCTACAATGACATCAAAATGTCTGTAAACAAAAATTCATTTTTGGTCACTTGTCTTCAGCTAAAAGAACATTTATTTTACACATGATTCTCTTTTATTATAAGATATCTCTCGACATATTTTACATAAATTTTTTAAATATAAGTATACTAGTTATGTAAATATATTATTTATATTAATATAAATTAGTCAAGTAAAACTTACAATTATAGAAATCTTAATATAGATTAGAGAGAAATACTTATTCATATTAATAGATAACCAATACTTACTATTATTCTTATTCTATGGCATTATTTTATAACTGTGATTTTTATGTTATTTAAATAATTAAATTAAAAAATATTTTATGTATATTTTTTATTATTTCTAAAAATAAATATGAATCATTCTAATTTTTATGATTTAAATAATTTATATTTAAAATAAATGTAATCTTAGTCACTCTTTTTAAATAAATTAAATCTAAACCCTCTATGTTCTTCTTGATATTAAGAAAGTGCTCTCATTCAATCTATAGTAGAGATCTCATCATCAAATCTTGACTCCCCATCCTCATTACTGGAGAAACTATATTCACTTGAGAACATCTATCTTATTAATCGAATTCATATATTGATCATGAGGCTTGCATTTATTTTCAAATAAAAATAAAAAATATTTAAATTTTATTTCTAATTCTAAAATTTGTTCTTAGAGGTTTGTAATAATTTTTGTAATGTACACGATATCAACTCTAAGTTTGTTGTACAATATAATCAAAATTTTAGCTACAAAAATATCATTTAATAAGTAACATTGACTATGAAATTTAAGTCTCAAATTAGATTGAAATAATATTAAAATTGACAAACAATATAATTAAGTATTTAATATTTTTGAAATAAATATATTTTTTAAGAAATTAATTTATTTCTTTTTTTTCCATAATTTAATGTGTTTACTCAGTACATTGCAATTTATAGGGGGCTTGATAATAGTAATAATTTTATGTTTTTTTTTCTAATGAATATGTGATAAATATTTAATTTAATTTAAGGGTGCCTCCAAGAAGTTTTTGGCTAAAAAGTGGAAGTTTTTTTCCTTTTTTTTTTTGATTTCCTCTTGTTTGACCTAAATATGTGAGGCACTTGAACAATGATTCTTGAAACAATTTAGTAATAGAAAATGTAGTGATTGAAGTCTACTTTAAAAATATGTAATTTATTTTATCACCTAGATCTTAAAAATGAAGTTTGCATAGGCATTACTAAAACCTATAGTTTAAAAGTCACTTTTTAGGACCATACCATGCCCGTGAGACAAGCATAATTTGATCTAAATGGAAGTATTTTTCTTTATACTTTTGGAAAAATATCTGTAGCTCACTCACCTTTGATGAGGATATTTTGTTGTAATTTTTTTCCTTATATACTTTTTAAAATTATTTTTTAATTGGGCATAATAACTGTTTTGAGAAATCCATGTGTACTACAAGCATAATTTGACCTAAAATTAAAATTTTTTAATAATTTTTTTAAACTGTATAGATTCGTCTCTAGTTTCATGCCATATATATTTTTTTTCAAAAAAATTAAAGACAAAAGCTATTAAAATATTTTAAAATCCCTATTATTTCAAGTTTATGGACCTCTTTCATTAGAAATTATTTTAAATTTAAAATATTGACCCATTATTTTAAAAAATTATATATTTGGAATCTAGACAATGTGTACTATAATGGGTTTTCGTTGTTTAAAAAAATTATGAAAATTAGGTGTTTAGATATATTTTCTAAGTCATTTTTTTGTATGAAGCTTGATTTGGCCTTCAAGTTGCAGGTCAAACCAGGTCCAAGCCTCAGGTTCGGTTTTCCAAACCTACAAGCGGGCCCCAAAAACATTTTTTTACAAACGGGATCCCATATCCAAAATGGGATCTCGTTCTATTTTGCCAATTAATAAAAAATGCAAAAACAAAACAAGATCCCATTTGAATTAAAACGAGATCCTGTTTTGTTTTACATTAATTTTTTTTTTGAATTTGTATAAATAAGAGATATTAAAAATGATAAAACATGTCTTCTTATGTGCATGTTTTTACATAATATTTTCTTATTTAGTTGTCCTTTGGATGCTCTTTTGTTGCAATTTTAGATCCATTTTTTAAAGGTGGCATTAATTGCATAGTTTTTTAGTCATGGTGTCTAAACAACATCAGAAGAAGAAACAAAGGATGATATTGACTATCAAGGAAATTCAATAAGAAAGAGAGAAGGAGGCCAAACGTCAAAGAGATAGAAAAATGAGGATTTGACAAATGAATAATCCTGATGCTTCTAGATCCACAACAATGGAAGAGACAAACATTCAAGATGATGCCTTAGGGGGTCAGATGGAAGTAGATGATGCAATTAAGGATCATGTTGATGTGAATGAAACAATTATAAATAATATTCCAAGTACTACATCCTCAAATCCAGATACATCTTCAAATCCTTCTCGGGAAGACATGGATAATGTGATCATAGGTGATATTCATATTGATGATTTAGTAGAAGCTGAATATACCAATGTTAAGATTGATATAATTGTCCATGAAAATGAAAACCTTCATGTTGAAAAAGATGAAATTCCTTTGAATGTTGAAAGTGAAAATCCTTATGAACATGGTGAAAATGAAAATCCTCTAATTGTTGAAGATCAGGGAAACTTTTTTATAAAAATTGAAAAAAATGTTTTTGGATAATCTTCCTGGTAAGATTTCTTGGAGACAGATAAGAACATATGCCAATATAATATACAAAAAAAAACCAAAAAAAACCTTGCAATTCAATGTCAACTTATGATGCAATTGATGAGAATGTAGAAAATGAGAAAAGTGATGAAAAAATAGGCATCTATGTGAAACCATAAAAAAAAGATGAATCCGTTAAGGATGCTATGTCTATTGTTGCAAGTGCCATTGAATCTATTGGTACAACAAGTTGGTCTACAGATAAGAATGTGGCATGGCGAGCTATAAAAACTACCACAGTGAATAAAGAAACCTTGAATAAAAGGATGGTAAGCAATATTAGTGGAATTTTAAAGATGCATCCTAAAACACTGGTTAGAGAAACTAAAAGAAGAGAAGATATTGAAAATGATCCAATCAACCAAAGTTGGAGTTTTAGTGGTAGACTTCAAAGGTTATATATGAAATTGAATATTGAAGTGAAATCTTTGGTTGAAATTTTTTGGCATGATAATACAAGGGTATCATCTAATGCTAGAGATGTTCTAAAGTTGAGAGTGGGGTCTAAAATTCGTGACCCTCATCCAAAACACCTATTAGACACAACTCAAACTTAATTTTATAGAAATTTTTTGGATGAAGTTGTGTTACTTGGAAATATTACTATAAGTCAAAGATCATTTGAAAAATGCAAACCCTGGTATGTGAAAATTAATAAGCAAAGAATCTCTTGTTGTTGTAAAACGCATGTACAATTTCATTACTATTATGATGTTTTTCGATACATATGTTGTGTTTTACATAGTAACATGCTTATCCAGGAAAATGGTATTGAAATGCCACCTAAATCAATCAAGGAATTTGTAGCAAGTTTATTTTGTGAAAGAACTGATGGGTAATTATTTTATTTACATTCATGTATCTCTGGACAATGTTCTAGTTGTGGCAATTTTTCATCACTAGTAGAATGTTTGCATGAGAGTAGTGAAACTGATTTTGGACAAAAACTAGTGGTTGTTAGAAGATTTAAGAATGTTGAGTATCCTTTAAAGGATGGGAAAACAGGAAAGTGTGTCAATTTAATCACAAAGAAGGTTAGTGTACATGCATTCATGTCAGAATTTAAAAGTAAGATTCTACCAAAATATGTGACACACTCTCAACATGATAGATGGCTTGATTCTCAATTTTGCACATGTAGAAATACATTTCCAGTTGGAAGTATACTATCAGTGGTGGACTTTGCAAAAAACTATACTCTTAAGCCACAAGAGGAAATTCAATCTCAATATTAAAATTCCACTCAAGTTGCTATTTTTGTTCATATTGTTTATAGACATGCAGATGATAGCACAGATGATGATAGAAAAATCCTAAGGGAGTATCATTTCTATGTGAGTGATAATAGGATGCACTCATCAGAGTTTATTCAATGTTGTTTTATCATATTTTACATAAATATAAGAGAAAGACAAATCCAGATGACAAAACATCTTATATAGTCAGATAATTGTACTTGACAAATCAAGAATGCTCGAATGTTTTATTGGTTAAGTAGGGCTCACAAGCAATACAATATCCAATATATATGGAGTTTTTTTGAAGCTGGACATGGTAAAGGAGAACATGATGGAGCTGGTGCACGTGTTAAGAGAATTCTTGCTAGAGAGCAATTAAAATTTTAAGATAATGTAAAATTTAAAGATGCACATGCAATTGTAGATTGGTGAAATACAATCTTATCTACTAGATCATGTGTGAACTCTATGATTCAGTAATTGTTTTGGTTAGTTGAAGAGGAAAACATTGTGCCAAAACTTGATTGTGAGACAATTAGTGGATCACTAAAATGCCATTCATTTAAGAGTTCAAATGCAAGCACATGAAGTATATGGATAAGGGAACTTGCATGTTTTTGTCAGTTTTGTATTTTAGGTGATTCTGATGTATGTGAGAAAACTGAATGGGTTGAAGATTGGAATCAAAGATCGTTGACTCCTACTCAATCACAAGATCAGATTAACACAATTGAAGATAATGATCAACTGTTTGCATGAGATGATTATGATCGTGTTTCAGACCTTATACAAAAGGTAATCATTTAATTTATTTTATTGACCATTTAATAAAATTAGTTTCAAACATTTTTTATATTTAATAAAATTAAAAATGGTAGACCATTTAATAAAATTAGTTTCAAACTTTTTTATATTTAATGTAAATTAAAAATGGTAATTTTTTAATTCTAAATTTTGATAATTTATTAATTTTTTGTTTGTAGGACACGTGTATGTTGTTGTTGCACTTGAGGACAATGAAGAGGAAACAAAATATTGGTTGGTTCGATTTGTTCAGAGTAAACACAAATTAGTTAATCCTCGAGAAGATGATGATGGTTTTCATTATCTGACTGGTTCAATGGTAGTTGTTGGAACTTGGCTAAAGAAATATTTGACAAGGAAGAATGGTTTTCCTACTTTTGAAGATTATGAAACACACAAGAAGATAATACACTACTCACATTTGATTGTTACAACAAATATACAACTAGTGAGATATCACGACAGACCTAGTAATAAAAAGTTGTTCACAATATCTATGGAATATTACGAGACAATTATAGATGCTTTGGAAAAGAGAGAGGATGCAGATGCTACAATGGAATAAGTATTTAAATAAAGAGGTATGTATGTATGTATGTATATGTATATAATACACATGCACACACACACACACACACACACACACACACACACACACATTATATATATAATTTATTTTTATTGTTCCATTTGATGTAGATGGTTTAAATATTATTGTTTGATATATAGGTCCATCCCCTTATTGAAAGCTTTATTGAAAGCTTTTACACAATTGTGGTACATGTAAATGGAATAATTATTTAATATATAGAGGTACGTATAATTGTTTTTAAAAGTACATGTCTTTCAATGATAAATTGATAAATTGCTTTTAAAATATAGATTTTCATAATTCATTAAAAAGTGAACAACTATTTTGCATTTCCATCTAGATTCTAATTTTTTTTGTCCCCTTAAACCATGTCCTTATTATTTTGATCCCCTTAAGCTACATGTCCCAATTGTACACCCATCCCCTTAAGGCTCATGTCCTAATCAATTAATTTCCCCTAAAGGGATGAACTATTTAGTCCAAATGATCCTCTTTTAAGCTACATGTCTTATTTATAGTTTGATCCCCTTAAGCCACATATCCCAACTATGCACATCACCTTCAACTTTCCTCATGTGTCCTAATTAGTTAATTTCTCCTTAAGACATGTCCTAGTTAACTTAAATTCACCCCCCTATAAATACTATATATAATATATATCTAACTATTTTTTTGTTGTTGTAGGTTTATCTTTAATAGTTTTTTGTTGTTGGTAGCATGTGAAACGAGTTCACGAATCTTTAGAATTAAATGAATATTTCCAATGAATTGGTCAATATCATTTTTTTTGTTAAATGTTTAGTTTTAATTTCTCTATTTGATGTTTTTCAATGATAAATTGTTAAATTGCTTTTAATAAATTTTGAAACCATTTTGTAAGTTTCCATCTAGATTCTAATTCTATATCCCCTTAAGCCATGTCTACGATTTAGTTCCATTCACTTTATTTGCCACATGTCCCAATTATGTAGATAGATTCCCTTACAATTTGCCTTGTCCTAATTAGTTAAAATGAACCCCTTTTAAAATCCACATGTCCTATTTAGTTTGATCCCCTTAAGCCTCACATGTCCTAATTATTTCATTTCCCCTTTTAAGCTATGTCCTATTTAGTTTGATCCCCTTCCTTGCCACATGTCCCCTTAAGCCATGTGTCCTATTTTCAAATTCATTCCCCTTGTAAAAGCCACATGTCCTATTTACTTTGATCCCCTTTCTAGCCACATGTCCCAATAAGGCTTGCATCCCCTTAAGCCATGTCCTAATTAGTACATGCATCATTTTTTTGGTTAAATTTGACTTAGTTAATTTTTAATATTTTTTAATTTCTATATCTAACTATTTTCAATTGTTGTTCTAGGTTTATATCTTAGATAACTAAATGTCAAGTTGGTCCAACATCTAATTATATCAATATTTCTAATGAATTGGTAGGCATCATTTATTTGTTAAATTTGTGAAGTTGACCTCAATAAATTGAATTACTTTTAATATACATGCATTTAATAATTTAATTCTAATTAAGTTCTGTTTAATTTTTTTGTGTGTGCATGTAGGTACATCTTGTAACTACTTTTTACTGTGGGGATCTAATTTATCTAGATCACTTTTGAAACTACAAAGATCTAATTTATCTAGATTGCTTTTGAAATTGCTTTTAATGTCTTAGATTGGATCAAACTTATATAATACTTTATATTTCAGAATATTGAGTTCTTTAATATGTAGATTTAAGACGTGTGGATCTTGAAACTTTTAAATTTGAGATGTGGATCAAAATTTAATTATATCCAAGAGATACACAGATTAAACTTTTTTATATAAGATTTTAGTACATATGTGTACATGTGTTATTTTAAAAATTATCAATTGCTTTGAATTTTTTTTTATTGTATACAATGTGTGTACATGTGTTATTTTAAAAAATATCAAAATTGCTTGTTTTATTTTTAATGTATACATGTGTACAAGTGTATTGTTTTTATAAATATCAATTGCTCATGTGTATATGTGTACAATTGCAAGCTTCATTTATTTTTCATCTATTTATTTATTTTATCTCTAGTTAAACAATTGCAAGCTTCATTTATTTTTAATGTATTTATTTACTTTTAGTACACGTACACATACATATAAAGATTTAAATTAAATTGTGTATAAATTTAATATACATATGTATGTCAATCATTTTTAACATAGCACACATATATCATGAAATACATAGCTCTAGATGATTATAAATAAATAAATATACATAAATATAATATCTGTGAAACATGTATGTATGTGTACTAGAAGTTCGAAAGTAAAACATATATATATCACATGTACACATGCATATATATATCAAGTCTATGTGTGATAAAACAATTCCATATATTTAAATTTATTTAAAATATCACGTAAGTTTGACGAACAAAAGTAATTAAATCTCTCTATTCATCTGCAACAATCGATGCAGGAGGAGTTGCACTTACCATAGTGGCAGGTGGATAATCCGACATGGAGGTCGGTGTTGTAGTGGCCCCAAACATGGGCTATAGACATATATGTGTAAATAGTGAAGACATATAGGTAGAGAGATCTATATAAATATAACTATAAATATATATAGCAAATTTTATGTATGTACAATCTCCCCATACTTGTTTACCATGTGAATCATGTTCTATGGGATGATCACCGACACAAAGAAAATCGACATATGAACCAATATTATCATGATCAGTGGATGCTCCCCGTGCAGCTGAAGAGGATGGACCATGATGTCAACTCGAAGCAAGGTCTAGACTATCACAAGGCCCATAGCATAGTCTATGGAAACTCATACAAAAATGAGATGCTGATGTATTAGAATTTAAAATTTAACATCTATGAATCTTTTTGTAATTAATCATTGTAACACACATGACTTAAGGGGATTGGCCTAACTAGGACATGTGGCTTAAGGGGATCAAACTAGAACTAGGAAAATTTTGGCTTAACGGGATAGGCCTAAATAGGTTGTAATTAAATTTAGCATCTACAATTTTTGTAATTAATCATTTAAGACAGATGACTTAAAGGGATTGGCCTAACTAGGACATGTGGCTTAAGGGGATATGCCTAATTAGGATGTTTGTGGCTTAAGGGGATAGGCCTAATTAGGATGTTTGTGGCTTAAGGGGATAGGCCTAATTAGGATGTATGTGGCTTAAGGGGAAGAAACTTTAAATAGGAGACACATGTGTCTCAAGCGGTATGGTCATAATAATACATGTTAAAAGGGGTACATGGTCGTAATTAGTTAATTTCATGTATTTAGAATAGGAATTTCAAATTTAGCATCTACAAATTTTGTAATTAATCATTTAAGACACATGTCTTAAAGGGATTGGCCTAATTAGGAATTATGTGGCTTAAGATGATAGGCCTAATTAGGATGTATGTGGCTTAAGGGGATAGGCCTAAATTATAGGATGCATGTGGCTTAAGGGGAAGAAGTTACTTAAAATAGGACACACATGTGGCTTAAGGGGATCATTTTAAATAAATAATTACGACCATCCCCTTAAGACATGTGCATTTCCTAATTAAATGTGTATTAAGGGGACATGGTCATAATTAAATTAAATTTGATCATAATTACTTAATTTCATATATAATTAATAGGATGTATTATGCTATTTAATATATGTTATTTAATATATATAGTTAATAGGTCCTAGTATGTTAAAAGGGATATTGTCATAATAGTATGTTTAGAGGGGTATGGTCGTAATTAGTTAATTTCATGTTCTTAGAATAGGAATTTCAAATTTAGCATCTACCAATTTTGTAATTAATTATTTAAGACACATGACTTAAATGGATTGTCCTAATTAGGATGTATGTGGCTTAAGATGATAGGCCTAATTGGGATGTATGTGGCTTAAGGAGATAGGCCTAAATTATAGGATGTATGTGGCTTAAGGGGAAGAAGAACTACCTTAAATAGGACACAAATGTGGCTTAAGGGGATCATTTTAAATAAATAATTATGACCATCCCCTTAAGACATGTGCATGTCCTAATTGCATGTCTCTTAAGGGGACTTGGTCTTATTTAAATTAAATTTGATTGTAATTACTTAATTTCATATATAGTTTTTGATTACGAGAAAAAAGGTTTTGAGGGGACCTGAAACCCCTTACAACAGGTTTTAAAGGGACCCAAAACCCTCAGATTATGCTATTTAATATATAGTTAATAGGACCTATTATGCTATTTAGTATATGGCATTTAATAATATATATAGTTAATAGGTCCTAGTATGTTAAAAGGGGTATCGTCGTAATAGTATGTTAAAAGGGGTAGGGGACTTGGTCATATATAGTTAATAGGACCTATTATGCTATTTAATATATGACATTTAATAATATATATAGTTATTAGGTCCTAGTATGTTAAAAGGTGTATTTTCGTAATAGTATGTTTTAAGAGGGTTATGATCGTAATTAGTTAATTTCATGTACTTAGAATATGAATTTTGAATTTAACATCTACAAATTTTATAATTAATCATTTAAGAGACATGACTTGAGGGGATGGTCATACAATTAGGACACAATATGAGATCTTATGTGGTCAATTTGTGTCATAAGGGGTACATGTGATATACCGTAATGTTAAAAAGATGGCAATGTGTGCTAAGGGAATGTTAAAAAAGTGGCATTGTGTCCTAAGGGGTTGGACATGTGTGTTTAAACTAGATATACATATCTTAATGGGATGCAAGCCTAATTGGGACATGTGGCAATTGAAAAGGGATCAAACTATTTATTAGGACATGTGGCTTACAAGGGGAATGGGACATGGCTTAAGGGGACACCCATACATATTCTAATGTACATGCATGACCCCTTAGGACCAAATAATATGATGCCTTAGGAAACCATGTGATCCTATGGGGTCATACATTTACATGGTCCTAGAAGGGGTTGAACACATGAGTTAGCGCGCGTGCATGTGTGTGATCGGATTTTAGGACCACATTGTGTTCTAAGGGGTCATATGTGATCCTAAGGGGTCACACATGCGTGACCCCTTAGGACCACATATGAGCCCTTTTAATATCCTATACTTAGTGTATACAATATACCCCAACTACTAGGATGTTAAAAGGGCTCATATGTGGTCCTAAGGGGTCACACATGTGCTCTAACACATGCATGACCCATTAGGACCGCATATGACCCCTTAGAACACAATGTGGTCCTAGTAAAGGCCTGCCACACACATGCACACATTCTAACTTATGGTATAATATGGACATGGATAAAACTAAATTATAGGACACATGTGGTTTAAAAGGGGAATGAACTTAAAAATAGGAGATGGCTTAAGGGGACACAAGCATGTGCTCTAGAATGTACATGCATGACCCCTTAGGACCACATATGACCCAAGCTTAGAAAACAATGTGGTCCTAAAGACCCATCACACATATGCATGCATTCTACCTCATTGTATAATATGGACATGGCTTAAAAGGGGATGCATGCCTAATTGGGACATGTGGCAAGAAAGGGGATCAAACTAAATTGTAAGTCATGTGGCTTAAAAGGGAAATGAATTTCAATGTAGGAGATGGCTTAAGGGGATGCACGCATGCGTTCTACAATGTACATGTGTGACCCGTTAGGACCACATATGACCCCTTAGGGTCAACTATGTGATCCTATAGAGTCATACACATATAAATGGTCCTAGAAGGGGTTGAATGCATGAGTTAGTTCAGGCGTGTATGTGTGACGGGCCTTTAGGACCACATTGTGTTATAAGGGATCATCATATATGTGATATTAAGTGGTCACACATGTGGTAGAACACATGCGTGACCCCTTAGGACCACATATGAGCCCTAACACCCCAACTACTATGGTTTTAATAGGGCTCATATGTGGTCCTAAGGGCTCATGCATGTGTTCTAACATATGCGTGATCCCTTAGGATCACATATATGATCCCTTAGAACACAATGTGGTCCTAAAGGCCCGTCACACATGCGTTCAACCCCTTAGGACCATATACATATATGACCCCATAAGATCGTGCATAGTGTCCTAAGGGGTCATTTATGTGGTCCTAAGGGGTCACACATGTACATTATAATGTGCATGCATGATCCCTTAGGACTACATACATGACCCCTTTGGACACTATGCCTAATCCTATGGGGTCGTATGTAGTCGTAAGGGATTGAACACATGTGTACATGACCCTTTAAGACCACATATTCAATGACCCCTTGGGATACTAGGATGTTAAAAGGGGTCATATGTGGTGAACTAAGGGGTCACACATGTGTTAAAACACATGTGTGACCCCTTACGACCAAATATGACCCCTTAGGATGTGATGTGATCCTATGTGGTCATAGGGCTTATGTTGTATAGACTAGATATTAAAAGGGGTCATATGTGGTCCTAAGGGGTCACGTTCACACATGCATGATCCCTTAGGACCAAATATGACCCCTTAGGACATGATGTGATCCTATGGGATCATATGTGGTCCTAAGCGGTTGTGCATGTATTAGAACACATGTGTGACCCCTTAGGACTACATATGACCCCTTACGGTCCACTGTTGTCCTATATGGTCATATATTAGGTCATATGGGTCAAATGGTCATGTATGTGATCCTATAAGTTTTGGTTTTTCAACATTTTCATTTTATTTAAAAAAAGGTTTTGGTTTTGGTTTTTCTACATTTTAGTTAAATTTGTATGTTTTGATTTTCATTTTGGTAAATTTTAACAATGTTTTAGTTTCATTTTTGTTATAATTTTTTGGTTTTGGTTTTCATTTTAATTTTTGTTTTGATCTTGTATTAAATGTTTTGGTTTTGGTTTCATTTCAAGGTTTTCAACATTTTTTATTAAATTTATTCATTTAAAAAAAACCTAATCTAATCAATTCATAAAAAAAATTCATTATCAATAATTAAAAAAATAAATTTCAAACTAAATTTAACTAATTTTAAAATTAAAAAAAAAAATTTAAGACTAAAATACAAATTTTTAAACTAAAATTTTTTTTTAAACTAAAAACATACTTTTTCTAATGTAAAAAAATTTATTAAACTAGGAATCAAATTTTTTAACAAAAAAAATAATTTTAAACTAAAAAAATAATTTTTAAACTAAAAATCTAATTTTTTTAACTAAAAAAATATTTTAAATATGAATTATTAAAAAAAAATGGATGTTGGGCGTACTTGGAAGACTTGTAGGTGGCTTGCTGGCACTTTCTAGGGAGGGATCCACTCCTTCAATTGGGATCCGGTATGGCAAAAATGAACCCCACTCTGTTTTAAAAAAAAATTATATAGTTGAAACGGGATCTCGTGTTCAAATGAAATGGGATCCCATTTCATTTCAATACAAGATCTTGTTTCATTTTAACATGGGATCCCGTTTGGGGTTCTAGGCTTGGGATCTCGGGTCCCACGGAATCCCGTTTGTTTTTCAGCTCGGGATCCCAAGCGTAGATGGGATCCTGATTCATCTCCTATTGACTCCGCTTGATTTCCACTTTTTTACTAAGTCTAAAACGTCCACCTTAAGTGGACACAACTTCTTGCACTTACCCTTAATGCTAAGAAAGATCAATTGATTAGCATTTTTTCTATTTGGCACCTACTTTAGTGTGCTTTCCCCTAAATAATGTTAAACCTATCTGGTTGGTATTCCACTCTGAAAAATTTCACGGTTAATCCACACCCAATTCATCATTAAATACCAAAATTAGAACTAGATCTAATATCATAAACCTCTTTCCCCTTTGGAGAGGTAATTTTTGGAGGACTAGGGTTCCCATCTCCTTAGTCTTAACCAAAACCTCTCAAATAGCTTGTGTTTCAAGTGTTGGCCTTCACAATTTCAAATCTAGTCTTGATTTTTACACTTGACCATTTTATTATCATCCACACTTCAAAAATAACCTTGTGATCCTTATATGAAGAACTTCTTCTATCATTCAAAAAATATAATCAATTTTAAGAAGGCTTTATCTCAAATAATCAATCTAGATTCTACTCCAATTGGGTGAAAAAGAAATAAACTATACCATTAAAAGTCAAGTATGGTTTCATGTTTGTCATTTATTGTTATCATGTTATTGCATTAACATTTGGAGGACTTTCTCTAGTATGGTTTTATTGCATTATGCTATTGCATTAACATTTAGTTTTTGTATAGCTCTGATTTTGGGTTTTGGGTCCCTATAAAACCCATTTATCATAATTAAAAAAAATTGGAGGACTTGCCTAAAGTACGAATACCACTTTTATGTTGAAATTCATGAGAGGGTTTCATACCTAAGGTATAATCATTTTATTTCATCATTTTTATTACTATTTTGTCTCTTGCCTCCCTAGGACATGCACTCTTTTTCTATCATCATAGCTATTACGAAGGTGCAAACACCAACATAAGTTTTGACTTAGGAAAACCCCTATACATCATAAACATTCTTCCTCATTTTCTATATGTGTAAGCTCAAATCTTATAGTGGAAGTGGTGCAATAGCACAAAGTAGACTATTATAGGTAGCAACAAACTTCTAACATGCAAAAAAATCTAGACAAAGGACTTGAGCATGCTTGTCCTACTATTTTGAATTGTAGTTGTGGGAGAGAAACCTATAGTACCTCCTAACTAAATTTTTCATCACCTACAATAGTTTTAAATACCTTTAGACTAGAGTGCCAAACACCCATGTCTTTCACTTTTTGCTCCAATTTTTAGATTTAGGTTCCTTTATGTATATCCTTTCTAGATCTGGCTTACTATTTCTACTTTCCTTTTTTTAATTCATTGTAATTGTTGAGATCAATTATTTTGTTATCATTAACCCTAGATATCAAACACACACTTAACAATCTCAATTCTATTATAGCAAAGGAACAAAATCCTAGAGTTCAACTCTTATATTAGGCCTATAGTTGAACCTATTTGTGTTCCAATGTTATGCTATGAAAATGTGAGATATTAGTTTGCATCGATTTCTAAAGTCTATTAGTTATGTGCTTTCAATTGACATGTCTTATTCTTGTATATCCATTGAATTTTTTGATGCACTTGTTTACATTTTCTTGCTTAATATAATTTGTTCTTCACAATTGAATGCTAAAAAAAAAAATCTTGGCTTGCCTAGAAGTTTTGAAATATGATGATGATGTTGATGATTGTCCCTCTCCATAAATTTGTCCTCTTAATGGAGATATTTTGGCACAAAAGCATGCTATCATTAAAATTTTTCCTAATGATACTCTACCTTCTATGGACTTGATTGATATATTTCTAGGAGATGAAGCATTGATAAAACATATCAATCCATCTCCCAATATGTGACCTACTCATGAGGATATTTTAGAGCAAGAGGATGATATCATTATCACTTTTCTCAATGCTCTTCTTTCTGGAGATGAAACATTGATGAATCATGCTTGTCCCTCTCCCATAATTTATCCTACTCATGAGGATATTTGGGAGCAAGAGGATAATATCATGAATAATTTTTTCAATGCAATCCTTTCTAAAGATGAAACATTGATGAATCATGCTTGTTCTTCTCCCAATTTTTTTCTTACTCGTGAGGATATTTTGGTGCAATAGGATGATAACAATGACCTATCTTCTACATATTAATCCTTAGTGAATAAAGAGACCACTATATAATAGTTAATATAATTTATGTTTCCAATCATACATATATAAAACCTCCATTTTTTCTTCATCGTCATCATGATGTTCGTCAACCCCAAACTAAAATTTTTATTATTGTTGGAGGAATCTAAAATCCTCAACCACAAACTAAAGTAATGATTTTTGTCCAAGTATTAAAGACCTACCTAGATCTCTTGGTTACTACTTAAACTATACAAAAACAGATCTTGATCAATGTAGTAGAATGCACAAATGCTCACACATATAAAACTCAAAATAATAAACAACCTCCAAATTTTCTCACATCTTCTCATCCTTCTCTTCCTTTTATAATTGTAATTTTTATGCTATTTAAATAATTAATTTTCTTTGTGTTTATTCCCTCTTCCATTTCAAAAAATAAATACATTTCTCTCCTATATTTTATGATTTTAACATTTTATTATTTTTAATAAATGTAACTTTAGCCATTCATTTTAAACAAATAAAATGCAAAGCCTTTATCTTCTTATCACGATCCTATGCCACTTTTATATTTGATGAGAAAAATAAGATTTAATTGTATCTATTTTCAATGTAATTACTCTCTTGAAAAAAATATGTATATTTAATTATTTAATTATTTAATTGAAACAATATATTTGACATATTAAAAAATTTTATATTTGAATTAGAATACATATATTTTAATCATATATTTTTTTTTTATATTTTAAATAATTTAAAAAAGAATTATATTATGATGGTTTTAAAAAATTGAAAAACTAAATAAAACAAGAGAATATTTTTGTTTTAATACATAAATCAAACTTAAAAACACACTTTGATTTATTGCTTCCATAATTTCTGGTCAAATTAGGTAAACTTGAATAAATTGATATTATAAAAAAATAAAAAATAAATAATTTTTCTTAAAAATAAAAAACTAATATAGAAAAAATTACTTAATGAAATATATATTTCAAAAAATATCTTTTTTTAATAATATTTTTTATAATAACATTATCATTTTTTTATTTCAAAAATGAATTTGTAAACAATTCTCCATGAAAAAAATGAATTAATTTTTTTTTCATTTCAACAGTTTAATGTCAAAAATTGAATACCTTTTGAATTTTAAATATCATATCAATATAGAATATTAATATATTATTTAAATTTATAAAAACAAAAATAATTACAATATAAAATAAAGATATCTTAAAACATTTACAATTTTTTTTTTTTAAATATAAATATAATTAATTTAAGAATATTAAACCAAAAAATACAACCTAAACCACAAAATACAGTCCCCGCAAAATAAATTCCCACAGTTAACTCAACCACGCGTTGCAAGTGAAGCAATTCTGAGATATTCAGAATTAAGTATATTACCATTATGTTCAATAATATTATTATTGGTTGAAAACATATTAGATAATAAAGTAAAAAAAATGTTATCATGCATGTATCTCTATAGAAAATGAAGAATTTATTTGGTTTTTATTATCACTTTTTATTTTCAACAAAATGAAACCCATTTAACACTTGTTTCTTAATATTCATTATTTCATATTATCTTTTCACTTTTCTATTCTTCACAAAATAAAACTTGTTCCCTCATCTTCAATTCACAAAATAAAACTTGTTCCCTCATCTTCAATTCAATAGGCATTATTCCATTTTAGCTCTTCACTTTTCTATTCTTCACGAAACCCATTTAACACTGATTTTCAATTAAATAGGCATTATTTCATATTGGCTGGTCATCGCCTGGAAAAATTCTTCATATGTAAGAAGTTTCAATTCTAAAATATCAATTGAGATATTGATGTTAACAGAACTAACCATTCCCTCAAAAAAAACTCCTCTTTGCTCTTAGAAGAATCTGAATATCTTTGGCTTTCAATGAAAGAATATTCCTGGAAGAAATCATAGTACCAATCTTCTTCTGCAAGCTCTTTCAAAATCCTTTGAACAGTTGGAGGCCTTATTGAAATGGATCCTACTTCAAGAAACTTCTGCTCAAGATTGTACTCTTTGCAATTGTCTTGTGTAATGGCGGCATTTTTTAATTCAGTTGATTGGAATTTCCTACATTCAATAAACCAACAACAACAGTAAACCCGAGTCTTGTTTCAACATTGTAGGAAAATTAGAGTTTAGAAGAAAGGAAAATAGTAAAAGAACAATCCCAATGACCTACGTAGGAAAATTAGAGTTTAGAGTAAATTGGTAATATATTGACCTCCGTACCTGCACTCATAATGAAGATAATCCCAACCCATCTTTTCATGTAGTTCCTCAGAATTTTTTACTTTTCTTTTCATGAATTGAAATCTATTTTTTTCTCCATGAATTGAATTGTTATTGTGTATTTATACTAAAATTTTGTGATTGTAGTATTAATTTAAGGAAAAATAACTAAACAATTTAATTTATTATAAATAAATATTTTATTATTCAAAACACTTCCATGCCTTTTTATTTATAGATCTATCAATTAATGTTCATATTATTAAATTGACTATCCATAATATCTCTAAAAATTATCTTGAAGATTATGTTTATGTAGTAGTTTACTTAGATATTAATAAATAATATTTATATAAATATGTTATTTATATTAATAGAAATTAGTTTAAAAAAACTTACAGTTATACAAAATTTAAATATAGATTAATAAATAATATTTAAAATAATACAATTTACAAATATTTACTCATATTAATTTAAATTGACATTTCAAAATTAATATTTTTAGTTATAATTTTCATCTTATTTAAATAGTTTAAAAATATTTATTCATTTAAAAAAAAATAGATTTGCTCAGATTTATATTCAATGTAATTTTATATATATATATATAGAAATAAAATATTTTTACATATTAAATATTTATATTTTACCTTTAAATACATATCTTTTATTTTTAAATTAAATATTATAAATTTATATATAACTTTTTAATGTTTTTAACACTCATTTATAAAATATATATATTATTAAGCCCAGAGGCTTCCTTCATTCGCAGGATGGGTGACAACCCGTGTCAACATTTCCGGCGGGCGTAGACAATTCCGGTATAGTTTATGACAAACGGTAACATTTCAGGGAAGAAATTTCATACATTTCCTGCCGGTTGTAAATTTCCAGTGTACACAATTCTGACATAGTTTATGGCAAACGGTAACATTTCAGGGAAGAAATTTCATAACCCAAAATTTAAAATTGGTAGCACCGTAGTGGCTGGGCGCTAAGTGCGGCATGCTGTTGAAATGGAAAACCGTTTAACAAATTAAGTGCTTCATTTTTTGCCGCCTCTATTTCCCTATAACAGATTCAGGAAAAAACTATGGTTTTTAATTCAACAAGCATCATCTTCATCTTGAAAACTGTTTCGCCTATGAATGAATAAATCTTCCGATTTTGCAGGCAAACTGTTTCCAAACCGTCTAGTCGTGGGTTTTAATGAAATGAAATTTAACTGAATGAAATCCGTTTCATGGGTTTGAATGAAATAAAATTTAAATCTTGAATTGAATTTAACGGAGATTTTCTTGCTTTCCAAACAAAAAACAACAGTATCTGTGGATTGAATTTTTCTTCAGACTTTGTTTGCTGCCGTAACTCGTTTTTATGCCATTGTATATTTTTGTTTTTGTATGCATATCTATTGAAACCTTACCATTAACCGAACTCAAATGAGCTGTACCGATTCTAACAGCCATAGTTTTCTAGCTGTTGATTCTTTTTTCTCACATCATATCAGGATTTGTGGTTTGCGTAGAGTTTAGTAGTATTGTGATGAATATGAAAGCAAAAGTTTCTTTCATAGACCAATACAAAATAAATTATGAATGAGCTATTTATTTAGTTTATGCTCTCATTATCTTTTTCATATGCAGGTGTTTTCTCCATTAAAGGTATGAGGGTAGCAATTGATTCTTTCCTAGACTGACATTTATCTACTGTCAAAGCTGCCTGGAAGGTAAATTACAGTAGAAGATCACCGTTTATCATTCTAAATAATTTGTTCACTTTACAGTCTTATAATGTGTCTATATCATTTCATACTTAATTTTCACATTTATTGATTGCAGAGAATTAACATTGGAAATTGAGGTTCTCGCCATTTTCTGCAAATGCAACCACTTTAGTGTGTTTAAGCACCACGAACTCATCTTCTTCGGCTAAGGTATGTCGATTTGCAAAAACTTCATTATTTTATTTGCCTGCCTTTTACGAAGTTCCTCTGCCTTTATGAATGATAAGAAGTAAAATCTATTCCCTCATAGATTTTGGGTGACCTTACCGTGGTTTAGGGTAACCTGCTTTTTCCATGGGTGGGGGCCTTTCCATGTGTGTGCTGGGGGTGTGGAGGTCCATGTGTTTGGCATATTTTTATCAGTTTTTCAATTTTTTCTACCTGTTGCTGCACCAGAAAAAATAAGAGGTTTGAAACCACACGTGCAGAAGAAGAATAAAAATTATAATCGATGAAACATGATAAGATGCTTTTGGAAGCTTGCTCGACAATTTCCTACCATGATAAATTATGCGTCAAGCTTCTTGATCAAGATTTTTGTTTTTTCTATCTGCACCAAAAAACTTTCACGGGACTGCCCAAAACGTGGGCTGGGGGACTGTTTTGCCTTGAGCTTGTGCCAAACTATTAAGATTTGAAACCTGTTTCACATTTGAAAAGTTGAATGTACTGAATGTACTGACTGTACATTCATAAAACTCATGTAGTTTTATGAATGTCAAAAACTCTGTATTGATATCGACTACCCTTGGACTCATCGCTTTTATAGGAAGTTTCGAAAACATATTCAACAAATAGCTACTCTACAAGTCGTGTAATGACTTTCTCAGAGGTATTCTATAAAATTTCTACATTTTGTTTGTATCATTTGTATTCTGAACAAACATTATAACCACATTCTCCAACAGTATTCCAAACATCCAATTATTTTGAACATTAAATAAGAGAAAATAGTTGTTTGTTATCATGGCAAGAACATAGCATTCATGATTAGTAGTTAACTGTTTCTCTTTAACCAATTTATCTTTTCAATTGATTGCAATATTCCATGTTTGTGGTATTTTGTTTCTTTCATTTTTTCAAATACTGAGCTCCAATGATTCTCCGGCATAGTTCACTACATTGGAGTAAGGAGGAGATTATGGGTAACGTTTCATACATTTTGTTCGTGGCTGCTGAGGATGGTCAACCGTAGCTTCACAGATCTGACGAAAGATGAGTGTCTGTTTATCGTAGATTTGATTGATGAATTTGTTGGAACTTTTGTTTGTCCTCATGACTTTCTGATGTGATCAGATTGTGGCAGGAATTTGGATCTCGAATGAAGATAAGTGTTTGTTTATCGCAGGTTTAATTTATGAATTTATTTGAATGTTTGTGTGTGCTTGGAAATCATATGATGGACTTGGTAATAGTTGTGGAAATCTTGAAATAAGAAATTGGAAAGATGAAAAGAAATTTTCTCAACATTTTGTTCTAATAGCTAGAAATAAGATCTAGCTATAGAAATTAAATATTTTTGGTATTCTTAAAATCATAAATTTGAAGTTTTTTTAAGTTGTCCTAAGTTTACTCATACATTTTGTTGCATAAGATAAAAAGCAGAATATTTTCAAACATAGTACTTGCAGAAAGAAATAAGTGTAGAAGTGTATGTTTCTACAAATATCTTCTATATATTTCATATAAAGTTATGCAATTACAAATTTCAAAGTATGAAAGCTGCCTATTGCTATATTATCTTGATAACCTTAACAATTATTCAACATAATGTCAAATAGTTGATTTTGTAAACATAATTGTACCCTAACCCTAATAGTAAACAAAATTAAAAATAAACCTTAAATTTAACCCTAAGACTAGCACAAACAAATTAAGTTCTATAAAAAGTTTAACCATAACCCTATACTAGAATGGAGCAAAATCTTAAAGAAAATTATACTCCAACAATAAAACTATACAAAATTAAATCAATATTGAACATAAAAAAAATTGAACCATAACTCTAAATACAATGGAACCCTAACACTAAATAAAATTGAGCCCTATACTAAATTGAACCCTATTCCTAATTAAATCCTAACCATGTACTAATTTAAATCAAAACAGTAAACTAAATTATACTAACTATAAAACTAAACCAATTTAAATCTCATAACTAAACCAAGCTAAATACTATACCATATTGAGCACTAACCCTATACCATGACACTAATTGAAATTAAACCCTAAACCTCAACCTAAACCTAATTAAATATTTATCAAAATTAAAACCTAACTCTAAACCAAATTAAATCCAAATCCTTAACCAAATTGAACCCTTACCTAATCACTAAACCCTTACCTAATCCCTTAACAAAATTTAGATTTAACCTTAAATGCTATTATACACTGATCTTAATATAAATTTAAACTAAGCCTAAATAAATTTCAACCATACCGTTAAAACTAATTGAACATTAAACCAAACTAAACTGAACACTAAACGAAGTTGAATGCTAAAACACAAACTTTATACCAAAGTGAACCCTAACCCTAAACCAAACCACGTCTAAATTATAAGCCAAATAAAATCTTAACACTAAACCAAATATCAAGACCATAACCCTCATGTAAACATAATTGTATCCTAACCCTAATAGTAAACAAAACTAAAAATAAACCTTAAATTGAAATTGAGTTTTATAAAAAATTTAATCATAACCCTATACTAGATTGGAGCAAAATGTTAAAGAAAATTATGTAAAAAAAATTGAACCATAACTCTAAATACAATGGAACCCTAACACTAAATTAAATTGAGCCCAAAATTGAACCCTATTCCGAATTAAATCCTAACCATGACACTAATTGAAATCTAACCATGACACTAATTGAAATTGAAAATGTGAGGTAACCATGACACTAATTGAAGTCTAACCATGACACTAATTAAAATTGAAAATGTGAGGCTTCCTTCAATCGCAGCTTTTTCGTCAGCGTCAACTTTTCATCTCCTTAAACGTCGGAATGCATTTCAAATCCGCACCGTTTATGTAGAATGGATAGCCCCATTCATCTAATAAATCGTTCAGAAATAATAAACATTAATTACAAGATATATTAATTTTAGCAGCCAATAAAATTTCAACGATGGCTTTATTATTTGTAAAAGACAATTATTGCAGTTTTTTTTTTAAACAATAGTTTGTTCCTTCCAAATAATGGGTACAAGAAACGATGAAATAGTTTTTTTGAGACAGATTTTAATGATATTGTGCAAGCTTTCATTGAAATATTCAAAATATTTTCTATGGTTACTAACAATTTTTTGTTTCCTTCTGTTTTATATAGACTATATTTGTTTGGATACCCATCCTAAGAGTTATATTGTAGCGTTGCACATTCCATTTGCTCATATATTTCGTGAGATTCTGCTAAAAATATTGGGGTTTAAGAACTACTAGATTCTTGAGCATTTGTGGGTACAATTGTTCTCACATTTTATATTTTCTTCCATGCTTATTTTTTTCTCTTTGGAAACTCTAAGCAACCGGACCATTTTCTATTGTTTTTTATTTCATTCTAAAACAATTCTTCTAATCTTTTCCAAAAATTAGCAACCAAAGTTTAAAAATTAAAACAAAACAATATATAATAAAGACAATGGAGCCACATTATTTAATTTAATATTTTGGTTTTTTTGTTAGTAATCTAAATAATTTATTTAAAATCCCATAAAAAAATTCAATATAATCACGTTTCTAATAATTCTTTCAATTGCTAAAATATTAATACCATTTTGTTAAAAGAACAAGGTTGGTATATTTTATTAATATGCATCATACAACATATACAAAAGTATAATAAATATGCTTGAATGTAAAACATCATCATGTCCATTGTCCATAAAACTTAAATTATTAGGAAAAATAATAAGGCAAGAAGGAATTAAAATGTAAAAGATGGGTCTAATTGATTAAAAAGCAAAAGGTTGGCATATTATATAGGATGTACCATCAATACCATTTAAAAAGAAAAAAGTTGGCATATTTGATTAATATACATCATACAACATGTACCATCAACATGAACCAAAGTATAAGAAATATGCTTGCTTGACTATCTTCATAATTTGGTTGATGTTAAATTATAATTTGGTTTATAATCCCAATGGTAATTTTGATTCTCTATTTGATTTTGACTCCAAAAATAAAAGAAATTGAACCCTAACCCTAAATAAATTGTAATAACCTTAACTCTTAAATAAATTGTTCACCCAACAGTTAATAGTAAACCTAATTAAACATATTTATCATTGAATTAGGGTTAGTTTTAGGGTTCAATCAAGATTATGGATTTATAATGGTTAGATTTTACTTTGGGCTTACCTTTAGTGAGGGTCAACCTAATTTTTTTAAATGTTGAAGTAATCTTATTGAACTTAAATTATTTACGTAAAAAAAAATTATAACTTTCTATTAAATTTAATTTAAATAATTTATATGACATTTTCTTATTAATGTTAGAAAAGTATTATTTTTATTATTCGTTAATTTAACATATACAAAATTATTATTCTAAAGCTAACACTAACCCAAACTTAAATAATAATAGAATTAATTGATCAATTATATTTTAATGGTTGAGATTAAAATATCATAATAAATAATAGGGGTTATTATTTAATTAGGATTGATTCTTTTAATCTCAACCCTTACTATATTCCAAGTTGAACCCTAAGGCTAATCCTTCCACTAAACCAAATTGAACCCTAAATCTATATCTTAAATCAAATTGAAAACTAACACTAAATAAAACTAAACCCTAATACTAAACCAAATTGAACCATGATTCTAATCCTAAAACAAATTCAATCACAACCCTAAACCTAAACCAAACCGAATTGCTTTAGCATTAGTGTTCAATAGTAAACTAAAATTATACCCTAATGATAAACCAAATTGAATCATACATTAGTGTTCAATATTAGACTAAATTGAATATTAAACTAAAATTAAACCCTAATGCTAAACCAAATTGAATCATAACCCTAAACATAAACATAATTCTATTATAACCTTAACACTAAACCAAATTGAACCCTAACCCTAACTTGATTAAAATTGAAAACCATATTGAATCTTAACCCTAACCCTAAACCAAATTTTACCATAAACATAGCACAACCAACTGTAATGATAATCTCAAATCAAAGTAAACCCTAACCATAACACTGAACAAAATTAGAATTTAACCTTAGAGTTAATTCAACACTAAACCAAAGTTTTCTCTTACCATAAACATAATTAGCCAGTATACCAAATTGAACCCTAAACCTAAACACTAAAATTGAGCTTCAAACAAATGCACTTGGCAAGCATAATACCAAACTCCATGACCTTTGCCAGCTCCTTCCTTTCGCGGCATAAAGCCTTTGTCCCACATTGGTAGTGGGGAGGAAATTTTCAATATTTAAATACAAAGCTACATATATCTTTAGTGTCTAAAGCTTAAAGGCTTTTGACAAGAAGCAGTTGAGCAAATAGGAGGAAGATCGATGGTGTTCATTGTGCCGCGATGGGAAACTACTCACTAGTTACCCATTGTGGATTAGCGTGGTGGGTCTATCCCTAATTGAAAAAAAAAAAAGAAATTGATACGCGATGGGAAACTACTCACCAGTTACCCATCGCGGATTAGTGTGGTGGGTCTGATAGTAGTGAAGTGGCAGATGACATGGTGAATAGGTGGATATGTGAGCCAATCTGAAGAAGACATGTAGCGGGGCTCAAAAGTAAAGGTTGAGCAAGTCTCAGGAATGGCCAAGATTATAGAAACCAATTTAAATCGAGCTAACTTCAATAATAGCCGAATTACTCTTTATTCTTAAATAAACACATAGATCAGTTAATAAGTCTATTTCATTCCAAATTTCCATCCATAACTTCATTTGATCATTCCATTTAAATCGTAATAAACATGAATTTTCTATAAAAGATAAAGATTCTTTATTCCATAAGATCGACGGTGGTCATTGATATGCAATGAGAATTAGATTGATGGTTACCCACCGCAACCCAGTGACAAAGAAGAACCAAGGTCCAAAGGTGGCTCCAGTGGTGTTGAGGTGGTTGGCAAGTGGGAGGCTAGGTGCCGCCCAGGTGGATTTCAAGCGAACCAAGAAGTGCCACATGGTGCATCCAGGTCCAGTGGTGGGTCTAGCTCAAGGTCAGGTGGTAGATTAGGTGGCGGTCAGCTGATGCATAGACAAATTAGGAAGTGACACATGGCAGCACTCTACAGGCAAATTAATAGGTAAGCAGGTTGGAGATGATCCAACGACTATTGTGATACCATAATGGAAATTTGTGTGAACCTTAATCATCGTGACCCAATGACAAACCACTAGCGGTGGGCTAGGGCAAGCAGTTAAAGTAGACAGTTAGTGCAGATGGTGAAGCGGCGACTGTTAAGTAACCAAGGACACTAAAGATTGAGCGGTTGACCTATAATCTAATGGTTGTCACTAGATCGCAATGAGAAATAGCTTGATAGTTACCCATCATGACCTAGTGACAAAGAAGAGCTAGGGTCTGGTGTTGGGTCCGATGATGATGAGATGATAGTTAGGTGACAGGTCAGGTGGTGCCCAGATGGATTTTGAGAGAAATAGGAGGTGCCACGTGGCGGAGCAAGTTGGGTAGTTCTAACGATCGGGTGGATGATCCAACGGTGGTTGCTGATTCACAATGGGAAGATGCTTGTTGGTTACTCAGTGTGGATCAGCTACAAAGCACATGCAGTAAAGAATAAGATAAAGAGCGAGCAGATCAGAGGAAGATCGACAATGGCCGTTGTACCATGATGGGAAACTACTCACGAGTTACCCATCATGGATCAGCGACAAAGAAGAGCCTGGGTCCAGTGGTGGGTCCGACAGTAGTGAAGTGGCAGATGACATGGTGAACAAGTGGATCTGTGCGCCATGCAGAAGAAGACACGTGGTGGGGCTCAGAAGTAAAGGTCGAGAAGGTCCGAGGAAGATCGACGGTGGTCATTGATCCATAATGAGAATTAGCTCGACGATAACCAATCGTGAACCAGTGACAAAGAAGAACCAAGGTCCAATGGTGGGTCCAGCGGTACTGAGGTGGCTGACAGGTGGCAGGTTAGGTGGCACCCAGGTGGATTTCGAGTGAACCAAGAAGTGCCACTTGGTGGACCCAGGTCCAGTGGCGGGCCCAACTCAAGTTCAGGTGGCAAATTAGGTGGTGCCCAGCTAATGTGCAGATAAATCAAGAAGTGACACATGGCAGGGGTCTATAGGCAAATTAACGAGTGAGCAAGTTGGAGATGATCCAACGGCTGTCATGATACCGCAATGGAAAATTGCATGAACCTTAATCATCATGACCCAGCAACAAACCACTAGCAGCGAGCTAGGGTAGGCGGTTAAAGCAGACAGTTAGTGCAGACGGTGAAGTGGCAGTGGCTAAGTAACCCAGGACCCTAAAGATCGAGCGGTTGACTTGTAATCTGACGGTTATTGTTGGACAGCAATGAGAAATAGCTCGACGGTTACCCATAGTGACCCAGCTACAAAGAAGAGCCAAGGTCTAGTGGTGGGTCAAGGTGGATTCCAAGCGAACCAGGAGGTGCCACATGGCAGAGCTCAATCCAAAAAATATAAATTAAAGAGTGATTAAAGAAGTATCCAAATTGTGGAGCCAATTTCTGTAAAAAATACAAGCACGAGGATTGCTAGCGCAGGAAGAGTGTTATTTTTTGAAGTCTAAAGGTTAAAGTGATTAAAATAAAATATTAATCATAGTTAATTAATAAAAGGGAATTAGGAAAAAAGAGATGAGAGACTCCAGATAATATTGTACTATAATTGCGCTTACGGATGCTACTAGCCTATATATATAGAAATATATATAAAAAAAGTTGAGAGATATCGAGGCTTTCATTTCAAAATTTAACTTAAAATTAATAAATTAATCAATGAAAGCCTAGATATCTCTAAGCTTTTTTTATATATATTTCTATATATATAGGCTAGTAAAATAAAAAAACTTAAAAAAATGGGGATCACTTGTTAGTGTAATGGTAAAATGGTTGCATTGTTTGACAAAGTGTATCTAGTTAAATAGCTATTTGTTTCAAAGGTCGATGAGTGAGAGATTTGAAGATAGGGTAGGACCTAAAATTAGGATATGTTCTTGTGATGTGGAAGAATTATCAAATACAAAAAGAGAAAAAATTATTTAATTTTATTTTTGAAAAATTAAATAAATTATTTAATTTTGTAAGAAGTGGTAGTTAATTAGATATTTTAAAAAAAATATTTAATTTTACAATAGACCAAAAGATGAATTAGTTAAAAAAATAAAATTATTTAATTAATGAAGAGAAATTGAAAAATTAATTAAATAATTAAAAATAATAGAAATATTAATGAAAAGATGATGACATAACAAGACAAAAATGTATTAGTAACTTTTAGTGATTTTGATCTACTAGATAGTAGGGTGATTTGCAACTGCATTAATGAAGGTAATTTTTCTTCCTTCGAGGGGAGACTGTCTGAAGTAATTAGGGATGGGTTACTAGTGTGGAGCACAAAAATGTGCTTTAAGTGGAATATGCAATGCTTATGGATAGTGATTTTTCATGTGATAACATTATTATTACATAACATTATTTTATTTAAATTATATTTTTTTATATTATTTGAAATAGTGATTTTTCTTTATATTGATTTGTAAGTATACTTTTAAATTAAATTATATTAATTAATAAATCTATATTAATAATAATTAATAATTATAATATTATGAGTTAGATAATGAATATAAGTTACATAAATTTATAATCTAGATAAATTATAAGTTATATTCATCATTAAATTAATTGACATAATTTTGATATCAAATATATATTATAAATAATTTATAAATTATAATTATAATTAAATTAAATATTTACTTTATAATTTAGTACAAAATTGATTAATTAATTATAATTATATATAGAACTAACTTATAAAAATATATATTAATCATATTATTTTTAATTCTTTAATGATTAATTTAATATCATGTCTAATATTTTTGTTTATATTAATAAAATTAAATATTATATAAATTTTATAATTTATTTTTTAGATATTATAAATTATAAGCATATTATAATTTTTACCTTCTTTTATTAAACACATATTTTTATTATGTAATAAAAATAAAATAAATAAAGATAAAAAATTTAAACATATTATTAGAAAAAATGTAATATATAATTAATTATTAATTTATTATATTAAAAAAAATAAAATAATAACCGTGCAATGCATCGAAGAAGGTGCGCTACAGGAAAGGCAGTGCGCTATTGTAAAATCAGGCTTACAGTCAGCAGTATAATTTTCTTGAAAGCATGGCATTCGATGAGACTGCATCTCTTTGTGGCATCTTGTAAATAGTTCACGCGCTTTGTTTCTGCTTCCACATTTGAATACGTATTTACCAGGCTATTTAAGATTGTAATTTTAGGCAAACCTGCCTGGATGATGATTGGTGAATACCCATTCCCTGTTCCAAAGCTTCCATTCTATCAAACACTAGAAGGGTGTGAGCAAAGGTTGTTGAATCTGGCTGTTTCCCTTCTAGTTGCATTTGGTGAAAGTTTCTTAGAGATAGATTCAATTACAAATTAGATACCTCGCTACAAAAAGAGTTTTGTAGCACCTTAGCTTCTATCTTTCCTTTCTGTTTCTCTGCCCTCTACACTTCATTCTCTTCAACTATGATTTTTTGTTTCTGTTTCTGCTAGTAACTATCTCATCTAGGTTCTCTAATGTCTTCCACTCTGATCAGTTCCCTGCTCTACCTTTGTTAGGACCCGGAGGCAACTGAGAGGAGGGGGTGGGGTGAATCAGTTGTCTATTAATTTAAACCCAAATATAACTTAACCAAACTTAGTGCATAATACCAGTAAACCAAACTTAATGTTGGTAGACAGTTTAACAGTTAATAACAGTATCGGTAAAGTTTAATGCATGAAACAAAAAGACAAATAATATCCACAACACATAACACAGATATTTGTATGTGGAAACCCTGTAAGGGGAAAAACCATGGTGGGAAACCTTACCCATAATCAGATGATACTACTGTAGATGGTATGTGTGTACAAATGGGGTCTGCACATGCAGAAATGCCAACTACCTAGAGCTCACTGCTCAATCGCAAAATGGGAGTCACACTGACTATAATTGGGTGGATAAATCCAATGATAATATACTGCTCAAAATAACATCTTCATATGCTTGATTCAATACCAATTAAGCTCTGATTGTCTTCTTCATACCTTCCTTGAATCTTCAAATGATGTCTGCGTGTATAGCTCTGCTTATATTTGCATATACCTTATTACAATCCTGTCACACCTTCTTCCTATATAATCTCACAAATGAGATCTTACATATATACCAAAACCTAAGACCAAATGTGTAGGTCGGCTCACTAAGAATATCACAATTAAATCAATTACAAATGAATCACTATGCGATGCATCATGTCGGCTCAATGCATTTACAATAATAACCAATCAATAAAATATCTCCATAATGTGTCAAGCTGATCTAGAATAGATAACGCTTGACGGTCCATACCCTAGACCTATTTGCTGGTAACAGTAAATATGCAAACTCGATTAGATTAAGTGTCCAAACAATTTCTTCAAAATAACCAAGTAATCTTCATATGATAACAGATCATCCTCAGTGCCGTTGAACAATATAACCTGCTAGTGAACCAGATATCGATGACTGTGCATAAGTCATTTAACATGTCGGTGAGCATAACCAAAGATTTCTAGAAGAACAAGTGTTGACATCAATGAAAAAACCAATGCAACACATCTATAATACTAACAATCTCCCCCTTTGGCATTGATGGCAACACAAGATGGAAAAACCATCTAAGTGCCATGGCAGAAATGCCAAAAATAGAAAACCAACAATCTCCCAAAGAGATCATTAACTAGAAATAAAAATGAAGATATAGAGAGTAACAATCTCCCCCAAAGAATAATCTCTCCCAAAATATAATGTGTTTTTCCATAGATATCTCTCCCCCTTTGACATCGAATGCCAAAGAAAAAACAAAATACAATCAGTTCATAGTACTTATTACAAATGCCAATTGTTAAAACCAAATTCATTCAATCTACTCCCCCTGAGAAGTAGCTCTCCTTCATCAAAGCCAGAACAAGATTTCTCTGTTAATTCTGTCGATCTGATGCCATGCTCCAATTGTCTAAATTTCTATCGATGAGGGTATGACTCCAAGATGCTCTCTTAGATATTCAAAAGTTTCCTTAGGCAAAGGCTTAGTAAAGATATCTGCAATCTGCTCTTTAGTATTAACATAAACCAATTTCACTTCTTTTGCTTCAACATTCTCTTTCAGAAAATTGAATTTGATAGAAACATGTTTAGTTTTAGAGTGAAATACCAGATTTTTTGATATTTCAATTGCTGCCATATTATCACAGTAAATAATTATAGGTTCTTTGCATTTTACCTTTATGTCCTTCAACATTTTCTTAATCCATAATACCTGTGTACAATTAGTTGCTACTGCAACATATTCTGATTCTGTTGTTGATAGTGATGTACAACTTTGTTTCTTGCTCAACCATGAAATTAGTCTGCTACCAAAAAAAAATCCTCCGCCGGTGGTGCTTTTTCTGTCATCAACATCTCCAGCCCAATTTGCATATGTGTATGCACATAAATCAAAATTTTCATCTTTAGGATACCATAAACCAAGATTTGTTGTGCCTTGTAGGTATCGGAAAATCCTCTTCACTGTTGATTCATGATTTTCCTTAGGATTACTCTGAAATCTTGAGACAATACATACTGCATTCATAATATCAGGTCTTATTTGTGTCAAATAAATTAAACCTCTAATCATAGATTTATATCTTGTTGGATTAACAGGTGCTAATTCATCCTTCAATGATAGTTTATCAGTTGTAGTCATAAGAGTACTGACCGGTTTAGAGTTTTCTATACCAAATTTCTTTAGCAGTTCTTTCAAGTACTTTGACTGATTTATAAATATTCCTTTATCAATCTATGAAATCTACAATCCTGTAGCATCCTAAAATTGCGACACTTGTAATTTTGACTGCATTTGGGTCTTCACGATGGTGACGCAACACTAAACCTGAATGGAGACCCCGAAACCTGTTCATAACACCAAAAACTGCATTTTCAAGCACCTTGGCCTGATCCTCCTTGCACCCTGCTGTTCCGGGAGGTGGGACCAGAGCACCCAGCGCCCTGGTCCCTGGGTCCTATTTTGGGCCCGGTCTCTTTTGGGCATCGGGTCTTTATGTTTGCAAATTGGAAAATAATCTTTCCTGGTCGGCCCAAGGTCAGAAAAATCAGTCTATCAGCCCTAATTGACAAGTATATAAACTACATTTCCTCTCCCATTTTGGGAGATGAAAAGAGGAAGGACATATGTGTACAAGATGTGGAAACGATATTCAAACATTCAAGTATTCAAGCATTCAAGCATTCCTTCAAGCAATTGATCATTCTAAGTCTCCATTCAAGGCTAAGTGTTGCATTCAAGACAAGGATTCAACCATTGAAGAGGAGATCACATACTACATACAACATACAACATTTACACCTTCGCATGTAAGAATACAAACATTCTTACAACAAGGTATCAGTACTTGATTACATTACAATCATTACATTTACAACATTTCTCATTTCTTGGTTAATTCCAAAACTGGGGTTTGACCTAAGGGCAAACCCCTAATCCCTAACACCCCAATCGTCTTCGCTTTTCTGTGTGTAGGTTGTAGGTACGCGGCTGAAATTGGAGATCTGGAATCCTTGTGCAGAGACGAACAGATCCCCCTTCGTTTCGCGGATTTTTCGGAGGACCGTGTGCACGCCGGGTGCCATCGTCCTGTCAACTTTCGCTCAAATTTTTAGGACAGTGCCGTATCAACATTTTACTGCTAATTCCAGGTCCGCAGCTTCATCATATATTCCTATCTCTATTTATAAGCGAATCTTTGTCACTTTACATGCATTCCTAGCTTAATCCTTCTATCCACATTTCTTTACAAAAAAGGGTAGCCTTGCTGTCTTAACCCTTGAAGCTCATTTAGAATCCAATCTTGCATTGCGTAGGATTGGATCTTGTGGGTTTCAACCCCTCTTTTGAATGTAAAGTCTCCCCTAAGTGAAAACCGCCGATCCTAGTGACGTCCCTTCTCTCTCCTTGGAGTTGGAGAGGGGAGAGCAACTAGGGTTCGATTTTATGCTTTACATTTTGGTGAACCCGACGTGAACATTCATGGTTAGATCTGAAAAATTTGTTTCCTTAATTACATTTCCATGTTTGATCTTTTGCAAATTTTAGAGGTTAATTGCATAAAAACCCTAAAATTTTCTTTTTAGTAATTGAGCTTGTGAAATGTTTAATTGTTAATGCTTGTTTCAGATCTACCCTTCTATTGCAAATTATCAATTCATATTTGTGCTTTAATTCTGAAAATTAAGTGGTTAAGTGTCAAAACCCTAATTTTTAAAACCCTCTTGATTCAACCTTTGACCGACAATTTCACTGATCAAAACATCTCCAAATCAGCTGTAACTTTGGATTCCGCAACAAAATCATAATATCTTTCATCCCTGAAAATTTGGAAAAAAGTTGCGAGGACCGTGTGCACCCCGAGCGCCATCGTCCCCGACATTTTTTCTGAAATTTTGGGAGTTAGATCTTACTGTATTTTTCTGTTAAAATCCAGAATTTTGGCTGATTTTATCAACTCTAACACTTTCAAAATTAAAGTCAAAGTTGGTCTAGGGATTGCTTGGATTAAGGCTTCTAATCATTCAAAAATCATTGAAATTGAAATTCATGTCAAAATTGTGCTTCTTACTGTCCTAAATCTGAAAAGTGTGTTGGCATTCATTCAAAATCTCAGTGCTTTAATTCAAATTCTTGCAATTTGTGACTTTTGAAATTAAGTGTCTAATTACAACAACTTTGATTTTCGCTTTCAAAATTGAATTTTGCGTGAAATTGAGTCAACTTTTAAAATTCAAAACTTGTATTGCTCTTAGTATTCCCTCTAAAATCATAAAATTCAAAATTTCAGTTTCCCTCTCTTTTTCAAAATTCAAATTTTGCATTTTTCAACAATCTTGGTAGGGTTCAATTCTGAGATTGCAACTTTAATTTGGCCTACCTACAGATCGTAAAATCACTCAATTTTTTTAGATTAGCTTTAAAATCATCATAACTTTCATCCCTGAAAATTTTGAAAAAAATTGCGAGGACCGTGTGCACCCCGAGCACCACAGTCCCTGACTTTTTTTTTCTGAAATTTCGGGAGATTGTCGTGATTGTATTTAACAGCTTAAATCTAGGAGATTGGCTGATTTTATTGAAATTTGCTACCTCTAAATTCAAAATCTTCTCTCTCTCTCTAGTGCATGAGTTTTACAACAATAAGCCCTACTTACACTATTCCCGTTAGATGAAGCCATAGAATTAAGTCTATCCAAGGTTTAATTACCGAGGAGATGGAACCTAATTTGAATAGCCTTTTTAACGAGGACACGGGAAATTCCTCTAATCCTCCTAATGATGAAGAAGCGCTCCTTGAGGTTTCTGTAGAACAACTTTCGAAATTGGATAACCAATTTGACGATTTTCAGAAATGGATGTCTCAAGAGTATCCCGATAGTCAAGCTCTTTCATTAATTGAGGGTCTAAAACGTATGGTTCAAAGTGATAAGAATGGAATTGATATTTTGCATGGTATTGCACACATTGTGGATTCGAATGTGATGCCTATGAAGAGTTGTGCTAAAACTTTAGGTTATACACAACCTCCCCCTCAAGTCAATCATTCTATTCCTTTGACGACTTCTATTGCTAGCATACCTACCTTTACATCAAACATAATGACTACTTCAATACAAGACATTCCTCCTATGATCACAAGTCATGGGGGCAATCCTTCTTCTTCAATCAACCCTCTTCCTTCATTCAATCCGACTTCTTCATTCATTCCTTCAATGAGTGTTCCTATTACATCTCCACAAATGAACATGACGCAAGGGGGCAATTTGTTTAATCATTCCATTCCTCCTTGTAGTGTTCCTCCTTTCCAATCATCTCCTATGACTAACTATCATAGTGTCCCGCCACCTTATTCTCAATCAATACCTTCTTTCAATAACATAATACCTCCATCACAATCTAACATGTCTAATATGAACTCTTCGACTGAAGCAACCATTAATAATCTTGCACAAACTGTCTCTTCTTTACAGCAACAGATTGCCTCTATGAATCAATCTAAGTTTAGTGTGCCCACATTTGATGTTGTGAGCCCACTTTCTCTTGACATTGTTCGAGCTATCCCTCCTAAGCATGTTGAAATCCCGCATTTGGAGCTTTATAATGGTAAAGGTGATCCTCTAACACATGTTAAGACTTTTCAAACAATATGTACTGATTTTGCTTATGACCAAAGGTTGCTTGCAAAACTATTTACTAGAACATTAAGAGATAAAGTCTTACAATGGTATTGCTCGTTGCCTTCTTATTCTATTACTTCTTTCGAACAACTTGCAAATGCTTTTATTCAACAATTTCAAAACAATATAAGTCCTAAGGTTACTTTGATTGATTTAATGCATTGTAAACAAGGTGTTAAAGAAAAAGTGACTGATTTCATTGGTAGATATAAGCATTTGTATGCTCAAATTTCTTTTCCAGTACCTGACAATGATATTCAAAGAATCTTTATTTCTAATTTACAAAAAGATATTCGAGACAAACTTCTATTTTCTGAGTTTACTTCTTTCCAACAGTTGTGTGCAACTCTTCACAATTATCAACTGACTGAGTCAAATGGAACAAGCAAATCCTATGGCTCCGAGTGATAAGGGTGATATTAGTCAACAACCACTTGGGAAGTTTAAACCGAATAGAGAATCCATTAAGTTCAATGAAAACATCATCAACAACAATGTGAATGCAGCATCAGGTGTGCCTCCTATTTCTAAGTTATTCAAGAAAGAAAGAAAGTTTACTCCTTTGAATGAATCATTGCATAGTATTATGAATAAGTTATTGGAACAAAATGTGCTTACTCTCCCTCCTATAAGGCAAATAGATCCTTCAAAGATTAATTCACCCTATTTTGATAACAAATCTTTTTGTCAATTTCATCGTCAACCTGGGCATGATACTGAAAAATGTTTTGCTTTAAAGGGTAAAATTCAAGATTTGATTGATAATAATACTATCTCTATTTCTGGTGTGAATGATAAAGGCAACACATCTGTAGCACCTCCTAACCAAAATCTTCAAATTTTTACTGATCCATTACCTTCTCATACCTCTAATGCAATTGATACCAATGAGTCCTCTGTCTCACCTGAGGATCTTGTGTCTATGACTCCGAATGTGATTAACTTTGTAGAGCAGCAAGAAATCCCTAAAGAACCTTCCATCACATTTGATTCTAGTGAAACTATCGGAGCACCTGATGGTCCTTTATACATAGTTGCAAAAGTCAAGAATACACCTTGCTGTGGAGTGCTTATTGATCCTTCGTGCATGGTTAATGTTATTACTGAAGAATTTCTCTTTACTTTACAATTGAATCAAGTGATCTATGACAAAACAAATGTGGTTGTGAAATTATTTGATGCATTTTCTTCTCCTGCAATTGGTTCCATTACATTATCTATTGAAGTTCATAACAAATCCCTTGATGTGGACTTTGCTATTATTCCTTCATCCGAACAATTTCGTGTGAAGCTTGGCTATCCTTGGCTATCTTCCATGAAAGCTATTGCTTCTCCTATTCACAAGTGTTTGAAATTTTCCCATAATGGTGAAATTGTTACTGTCAATCATAGTCTCTTTAAACTAGCTGAAAGAACCTCTAGCATTCCTATTGATTATTTTTGGCCTAAACAATTCCAATCTCTTCCTCCGCGAAGCGATCATCTTTTCAAATCTTATCAAAAGTGGAAAACAGATATGATCCTATCTCTAAGTGAACCTCGAACACCCAAACTTGATATTCCTATCGTTCTTGAGAAGGAAGTCCTTCCTTTGAAAGATAAAACTAATGTCTTTCCTCAAGAAGATTCCCAACCCATTCCTATGGATGTGACTATGTCTATGTCTGATAAACCTTCTAAAAGTAGGCCTATACCTCCTTGTCATGATGGACTTGGTCTCCTTCCTAAACCAAATATTCCTCCTTTATATGGAGCAGTTCCTCCTCCTTCCTTTTATAGAGAGAAGAGACCTTCCTCTTCTCCTATTATCCAACCTAAGAGACCACAACCTAAACACCCAAGTGATAAGGATGAGAACATTCCTCCTCCTCAATCTTCTCCACTTCCTACTAAGACTAGACGAAATCGTTTTGTGCGCGAACGCTGACGAAAGCGTCGTCTTAGAGCTCAGGCAGCTTCTTCTCAAACTTTGCAATCCCCAAAAACACCTTCAGCTAGTATTATTCCATTTTCTCCTCAGTCGGAAATTGAGCCAAAATCTCCTAAACATAAGATGCATGATGGTCTTGATCCTGTGTGAGTTAAAGATCCTATTTTTATAAATCTTGATGATGATATAGATGAAAATTTTACTTCTCTTGCCTCTGACAGTGAATATGAAGTTGTTGATATTGATAACCAGTTATCTAACGAATTTTCTAAAGCACTTATCCTAGCTCCTAGACAAGAACAATGTGTCTTGGAACATGAACATAGCCCTTGTTTGGATCTTGTGATAGCTCCATCTACTGTGTTGGATGTTCCTCCTCTAGCGTGTTTCCTGCCTTCCTAAAATATTGATCAGCAAGATCGGGGGGTAGATGACGTGCTAGACTAGTTTCATTAGCATAGCAGACTCTCTCCTCCTCTCTTTTGTTACTTCTTCTATGTGTTATTCTCATTCTTCTATTTGTTGTCCTTAGTGTTGTCTACTTGAGGACGATGCAAAGCATTGAGATCTCTTTTGGTCTCTCTCATGTTGACTCAACAGACACATGTGTTCCCTTCTTCTAGGTGATCTTCCTTGATTGGGGAAGGAAGAACAATTATGCATACATACATATGATATACATGAATTATCATACAGCATACTGACCCCGAGGAAAGTGAAGTCACCTCGTGCTTTGTGTTTTGTGTCTATTATCCTTGGGTTTATCTCACACTTGGGGGCTAAATCTTTGTGATAACATGCTCCTTTCCCTTCTCATTTCTTATGTGTATCACTACCTTAAAGCAATCACCCCCATTGAGTTGTGTGCAATCGCTTTAACGTAGGGGGCATACACCCTGTCTATCTCTTCAAGATACTTGAAAATTTCCTGGCGAACTTAGCTTTGCCTTGAAAATTTTTGCTATCTTTCTTGCATGACTCATAGTGAGGGAACCTTACTACTGACAGTCATGGTTCTCCCTTGTGATCTTCCCTTTTACTTTGTCAATCGAAGTCGTAAAATCCTTAGTCCACTGGGGGCTTGGTGTATCTTGCTTCCTTGACGTGGTGAAAGTCTTTCAATGTTGTTTCCTTGTACTTTACCGGAAGTATGAGCGTACGCTTATACTCCCGCTAAAGTGGGGGCTAAATGTAGCGTCCTAAAATTGCGACACTTGCAATTTCAACTGCATTTGGGTCTTCACAATGGCGACGCAACACTGAACCTGAATGGAGACCCCGAAACCTGTTCATAACACCAAAAACTGCATTTTCAAGCACCCTGGCCTGATCCTCCTTGCACCCTGTTGTTCCAGGAGGTGGGACCAGGGCGCCCAGCGCCCTGGTCCCTGTGTCCTATTTTGGGCCCGATCTCTTTTGGGCATCGGGTCTTTATGTTTGCAAATTAGAAAATAATCTTTCCTGGTCGGCCCAAGGTCGGAAAAATCAATCTATTAGCCCTAATTGACAAGTATATAAACTAAATTTCCTCTCCCATTTTGGGAGATGAAAAGAGGAAGGACATATGTGTACAAGATGTGGAAACGATATTCAAACATTCAAGCATTCAAGCATTCAAGCATTCCTTCAAGCAATTGCTCATTCTAAGTCTCCATTCAAGGCTAAGTGTTGCATTCAAGACAAGGATTCAACCATTGAAGAGGAGATCACATACTACATACAACATACAACATTTACACCTTCACATGTAAGAATACAAACATTCTTACAACAAGGTATCAGTACTTGATTACATTATAATCATTTACATTTACAACATTTCTCATTTCTTGGTTAATTCCAAAACTGGGGTTTGACCTAAGGGCAAACCCCTAATCCCTAACCCCCCAATCGTCTTCACTTTTCTATGTGTAGGTTGCAGGTACACGACTGAAATTGGAGATTTGGAATCCTTGTGCAGAGACGAACAGATCCCCCTTCGTTTCATGGATTTTTCGGAGGACCGTGTGCACGCCGGGCGCCATCGTCCCGTGAACTTTCGCTCAAATTTGCAGGACAGCGCCGTATCGACATTTTATTGCTAATTCTAGGTCTGCAGCTTCATCCTATATTCCTATCTTTGTTTATAAGTGAATCTTTGTCACTTTACATGCATTCCTAGCTTAATCCTTCTATCCACATTTCTTTACAAAAGAGGGTAGCCTTGCTATCTTAACCCTTGAAGCTCATTTAGAATCCAATCTTGCATTGCGTGGGATTGGATCTTGGGGGTTTCAACCCCTCTTTTGAATGTAAAGTCTCCCCTAAGTGAAAACCGCCGATCCTAGTGACCTCCCTTCTCTCTCCTTGGAGTTGGAGAGGGGAGAGCAACTAGGGTTCGATTTTCCGCTTTACAAATCCTAAAAATAATTTTACGTCCCCAATCATAGACATTTCAAATTTTTCCTACATCTTATTAGAAAAGTCTTTACACAATCCTTCTTCTCCTCCAAAAATGATATCATCAACAAAAAATTCAATAACCAAGATGTCATCATTAGTCACTTTGAAATATAAGTTGATGTCAACATTATCATTAGTGTAACCAAGCTTCAAAATATATTTATCCAATCTAGCATACCAAGTTCTAGGAGCTTACTTCAATCCATATAAAGCTGTCCTTAACCTGCAAACCATATCTTTGTCATCTGTCAAAGAATTGTTCAATGTAAACTTCCTCTTCAAGATCACCATTCAGAAATGCACATTTAACATCCATTTGATATACTTTATAGTTCTTGTGTGCTGCGAAAGCTAAGAATAATCTTACTGCCTCAATTCTAGCTACCGGTGCAAAGGTTTCATTGTAATCAATTCCTTCTTTCTGTGAAGATCCCTTATACACTAATTTTGCTTTGTTTCTAATTACCTTACCATCTTCATTAAGTTTATTTATGAATACCCATTTAGTTCCAATTACATTTTTGTTTTTAGGCCGGGGAACCAATGTCCATGTATTATTCTTTTCAATTTGTTCTAATTCTTCTTCCGTAGCCTTAATCCAATGTTTATCTTCACATGCCTCAATAATAGTTGCTGGTTCAATTTGAGAAATTAGACATACCTCTTCATTTTTCAGTCTTCCTCAAGTCATAACACCTTGATACTTATTCTCAATTATTTGAGTTTCAGAGTGATTCAATCTTACATACCTAGGTGTATTCAATTGTTGTTGCTCTTTAGACACTGTGGAATTCTCAAATGATGCCAGTGTGACTAGATCAACATTTTGTACCAGTGTATTAGGTGTAGGTTAATTTGTGATTATCTCAACTACCCGTTCAGAGTCTATAGACCTTCTAAATTGTTCATCAATCTTCACATTTGCATTCTCAACGATTTTCTGCAATCTCTTGTTAAAACATCTATATGCCTTGCTCTTAGATGAATAACCAAGAAATATTCCTTCATTACTTCTAGGATCAAATTTGCCAATATAATCATATCTCCTAATATAACATTTGCTTCCAAATATTCTAAAATATTTAAGAGTAGGAGTATTACCAAACCATAGTTCATGAGGGGTCTTACTAGTTTCACCTTTGATGTGAACTTTGTTGAATGTATAAACAACTGTATTGACTGCTTCTCTCCAATACACATGAGGTAGGTTTTCTTCTAATAGCATGCTTCTAGCTGCATCCAAAATAGTTTTGTTCTTCCTTTCCATAACTCCATTTTGCTGGGGTGTCTGAGTTGCTGATAATTGTCTTTTGATTCCATTCACTTCACAAAATGTATTAAATTCCCTAGATCTGAATTCATGTCCTTGATCTGATCTCAAACATTTGATTTTTTTACCAGTTTAATTCTCTACCATTACTTTGAATAGTTTGAATATCCCAAAAGGTTATGATTTCTCCTTGAGAAAAGTAACCCAACACATTCTAGAATAATCATCAATGATTAGCATAAAATATCTATCTCCTTGTAAGCCTCTAGTTCTTGCTGGACCACATAAATCAGTATGAATTAAGTCAAGAACATTATTGGATTATTCTAGAATACTCTTAAAAGTTGCTCTAACTTGTTTTCCAAATTGACATTCCTTACATACTGGATTGTGAGGTTTAACAATCTTAGGTAAATGCCTATCTGCCTTAGTTGTACTGGTTTTCACAATGCAATCAAAATTTACATGACAAAGTCTTTTATGCCATAACCAACTTTCATCAATATGTGCAATCAAGCATGTCCTCTCATTGTTATTCAAATGAAAGATATTACCTCTAGTCTGATTACCGGTTGCAATTTTCAAACTAGTTCTATTCATGATTTTGCATTTAGCATTCTTGAATTGTAACTAAAATCTCTTTTCAACTAATTGACCAACACGCAAAAGATTATGTTTCAAACCTTCAACATAATAAACATTGTTAGTATTGTGTTTACCATCAAAAGATATAGTACCTTTTCCTCCTATCAAACAAGCTTTGTCATCCCCAAATCTTACTAGATCTCCATTGTATTCTTGAAAGGTTAAGAATTTACTTTTATCACCAGTAATATGATGTGAACATCTAGAATCAATGATCCATTCATCCTTTTCTTCAATTTTAGCTGCCAAAGCCTGCTCTACCAGTTGAATAGTGGGTATTGGTTGATCTTCTGTTATTGCAACAAAAGCCCATCCATTATCTATTGGTTACTCATCAGAATCATCAGTAACTCCTTCATCAGCATAGTAACATAATTTGTCTCTGTTCTTCTTAAATTTGTATCTCTGATATTCAGGGTTAGGCTTATATGTTCTTTTAGCTTCTTTTTTCAATATTGCATGTCTATCAGGACACCTACATGACATATGACCAATTTTATTGTAGTCAAAACATTTAAATGGTGCTTTACCTTCATACTTACTTCCAACTGGACCTTTAGGCATTTCCCTTGCAAATATTGATTCAAGCTCTTCAAGTTCTTCATTCTCTCTTCTAATTTCTTCAAGTTCTCTAGTGTAGAGTGCTTTCCAATTAGATTTTTGAGATGATGATGATGATGTAGATGATGAAGCTTTGAAATCCAAATCTATCTTAATTGTAGCAATAGGACCAAATTCTTCAAGTTCAAAAGCTGAAAGTTTTCCAACCAAAGTATCTCTAGATATTGATGTATTAGAAATTGTTCTCAATTCATTAATAGCAGTTACTTTCATTTTGTATGCCAATGGAAATGCTCTTAAAACTTTAGAAACAATTTCATCTTCACTTAAGGATCCTCCACAACATTGTATACCCAAAACAATTTCATTAACTCTTTCCTTAAAAGAAGAAATCCTTTCATCTTGTTCCATTTTCAGATTTTCATACCTGACCTAGAAGCATTCCAGTTTTGCAATTTTGAGAGTGGTATCACCTTCATTCAATGTCTCTAATTTATCCCAAATAGCTTTAGCAGTAGATCAGTCTGATAATCCCATGATTTACTGATCTGACAATGCACTCAAAAGTGCTTCTCTTGCTTTGCAATCATTCTCCTAATCTTTAGCCAAGGTTGGTGGATTAGGTTGACTTTGTGTAGGACCAATATAGCCATTCTTTGTAACATCCCATATATCTTTTCCAATACAATTCAGATGTGTCTTTATTCTAATCTTCCATATAGCATAGTTAGTTCCATCAAGCTTCAAACTGTCCTTCTTGAAATAGTTAGTTGCCATAGAATTTCCTCAAGTTGTTAAACTTCTACAAAAAGAGGACTTAGCTCTGATAACAATTGTTAGGACTAAGAGGCAATTGAGAGGGGGGCTGAATCAGTTGTCTATTAATTTCAACCCAAATATAACTTAACCAAACTTAGTGCATAATACTGGTAAACTAAACTTAATGCCGGTAGACAGTTTAACAGTTAATAACAATACCGGTAAATTTTAAATCATGAAACATAAAGACAAATAATATCCACAACACATAACTCAAATATTTGTACATGGAAACCTTGTAAGCACAAAAAACATAGTGGAAAATCTTACCCACAATCAGATGATACTACTGCAGATAGTATGTGTGTGCAAATGGGGTCTGCACATGCAAAAAGGCCAACTGCCTAGAGCTCAGTGCTCAATCATAAAATGGGAGTCACACTAACTACAACTGGATGGTTAAATCCAATGATAATGTACTGCTCAAAATAGCATCTTCATATGTTGGATTCAATATTGGTTAAGCTCTAATTGTCTTCTTCATACCTTAAATTTTCAAATGATGTCTGCATGTATAGCTCTGCTTATATTTGCATATACCTAATTACAATCCCCTCACACCTTATTCCTATATAATCTCACAAATGAGATCTTACATATATACCAAAACCTAAGACCAAATGTGTAGGTTGGCTCACTAAGAATATCATAATTAAATAAATTATAAATGAATCAATATGTGATGCATCATGTCAGCTCAATGCATTTACAATAATAACCAATCAATAAAACATCTCCATAACATGTCGTGCTGATCTAGAATAGATAACGCTTGATGGTCAATACCCTAGACCTATTTTCCGGTAACAAAAAATATGCAAACTCGATTAGACCAAGTGTCCAAACAATGTCTTTGACATAACCAAGTAATCTGCAGATGATAACAGATCATCCTTAGTGCCAATGAACAATATAACATGCCGGTGAACCAGATTCTAGTGACTGTGCATAAGTCACTGAACATGTTGGTGAGCATAGCCAAAGATCTCCAGAAGGATAAGTGTTGACATCAATGACAAAATGAATGCAACACATCCATAATACCAATAGAAATGCCACCTCCAAAGAATGGAAGTCAAATGAAAACTCTACAAGGACGGCTCCAATCAATAAAGTGGTTTATTTCTCATCTACCAGATAAGGCTGAACCGTTCATGAAATTATTATAGAAAGGAGTTACATACGACTAGAATGAAGAATGTGAACAACACCTGAAACAAATCAAGGAATATCTTTCCAATCCACCCATTTTGATGCCACCGATTCAAGGCAAACCTTTGATTCTCTATATATCAACTACTGACAGATCACCAGGGGCACTTTTGGCTCAACAAGATGAGAACAACAAGGAATGAGCTATATACTATATAAGCAAGACGTTGGTGTCCTACATGAGATGAATTACACCGTCACTGAGAAAACTTGTTTGGTAGTGGTCTTCGCTTCATAGAAATTGAGACACTACATGCTGGCACATTCTATCAAACTGGTTGCTAAGATTGATCCTCTGAAATATCTTCTAAACAAAGCAACACTCACAGGGAGATTGGCTAAATGGTTTATGATACTCACAGAATTTGACATTGAGTATGTAGAACACAATATAAGGACAAGTCATTGTGGATCAACTTGTTGGTGCTCTGCTTGAAGATAATCAACCTCTGAACATAGAATTTCCAGATGAATCCATAATGCATCTTACTAAGTGATCCTGGAAAATGGCCTTTGATGGATCTTTTACTCAACAAGGTTCTGGTGTTGGGATCCTTTATATTACTCCTTAGAGATACTCAATTCCAAAGGTTTACAAGATCTGAGTTCCTTTTACCAACAATATTAGAGAATATGAAGCCTTGGTCGATGGAATCAAACTAGATATTGAATGAAAAATTATTGAGCTATACATCTATGGTGACTCTTAGCTCATAATCAACTAGATTAACGATATGTATCAAACTTGGGATAATAAACTAATGCCCTATAAAAGAATAGTTGATGAGTTTAAGAAATACTTTGTCTTTGCTTCATTTCAACAGATTCCTAGATCAGCGAACAAAGTAGCAGATGTCATGGCTACATTAGCATCTATTGCACAACTACAAGAAACACAATTCCACTATGAGTTCATAGTGGAAGAGATTCACTATCCTTCTTATGATTCCCCTGATTCCCAGATGGTCTGTTCTACCATTGGGCATGACTCATCTCACTATAACCATATCTATTACTACTTGTATGACCAAGTCATCCCTGATAACCTTACTCATAATGAGAAAAGTAACTTGATCCATAATGCTTCATAGTATGTCATCATCGTTAATGATCTATATATGCAAGATTTAGATGGTACTTCTATTAGGTGTCTAGAACTTGAAGCATCTCAAAGTGCATTATCTGAAGTCCATGAAGGTATTTGTGGATCTCACTCAAACGGTCTAACTCTAGCTCAAAAATTGCTAAGGGATGGCTACTATTGGCTAGATATGGAAAAACATGTAAATTTTTCTAAAACTTGTCAGAAATGCTAGGTGCATGGAAATCTCATACATGTTCCAGCAAGGGATCCCATACCTTTTATCACAAATTGGCCTTTTCAACAATGGGAGTTGGACATTATTGATCAAATCTATCCTTCATCATCAAATGGACATAATTTTATCATAACTGCCACCGAATACTTCACTAAGTTGGTTAAAGTAGTTCCACTAATCAAAGAAACCAACAAACAAGTGTCTATGTTCATTCTTAACTACATAATTTGTAGGTATGGAATCCCATCCTCAATTGTAAGTGACAATGGGGGGTTGTTCAAAAAAAAGGATATAGATGATCTATGTGACAAGTTCAAAATCAAACAACATTGGTCTTCCATATAATACCCTCAAGGGAATGGAAAGGTTGAAGCATCTAATAGAACTCTGTTGACCATCCTGCATAGAACAATCAATAAATCTAGAAAGGATTGGCATCTGCAACTCAATTTGGTGTGATGGGCTTATATAACAAGTATCAGAATACCTACTGGGGCTACACCTTCTTCTTTGGTGTATGGGGACGAAGTTGCCTTACCTACTGAGGTTGAAATTCCTTCTTTGAGATTTTCTTTGTAAGGTCTTATCACTGATGAAGATCATAGAACATATCAATTACAAGAACTCAATTTGTTGGATGAATGTCAGCAAGTGGCATTTGATCATTTGAGAGCTTACCAGAAGAGAATCTCTAGAGGATATACCAAGACAGTTCGACACAAAGAATTTCTGGTTAGTGACCTTGTTTTGAGAGAGAATCCTCCAAACAACAGTATCTAGAACAAAAAGGGAAGTTTGAACCCAACTGGCTAGCTCCCGATATTATTACCACAGTTTTTAGCTCTGGTCCTTACCAACTCTCAAAACCAAAAGGAGAACATCTCCATGAACTAATCAACACCATCCACCTGAAGAAATTATACAGCTAAAAAGTCCTGAAAAAAAAATCTCTACCAAGAAGGTGAAAACCTAGTAAACAGGTGCCTCTTGTACTAAAGTGCTGCATCTATCAACGCAAATTTGGCATTTCTTTTTTTATTTCCCACTTTCCTACATATTTTCTTTAGCTTGTACATATCCTTTAGTCACTTTTTTGACACCTTGGTTCTTCTTGGAACCCTCATGGCTTGAAATTGATCAACATCATAGTCTTAGGGCAATCGACTGATCAATCTAAATGTTATAAGTAGTTTAACAAAGTCATATTTATGTCAGTAGTACCAGATCATCCTATCTGAGTCAGTTACCTGTCTCCTAACCACTATAGGGTTTTTCCACTAACATCTCATCAAACACACAAAGCAAGAACAATGAAAACAATCATTAAAACTTTCTGAGCTATGATTGAAATTTTCTTTGTATGTTGTCTTTTAAATTGGTTTTTGCTTATTATTCCCTTTGAGTAACTCAAGGAAGTATATCTTGACTAAGAGGAGCAAGGATCAAGGGCATAATATTTTTCTTTGTTTTCTACTTGAAGGAATGATTCTAATGATTTGGAAACATCTCATAAACTGGGTGTTTGTGATAACTGCCTTCACATCAAGGTGAAATTTCCACACACACCTTGACTCCATTTATTTGTATGCTATAGGGAGGTTGGAACTATTTCCTTGTCTATTTTGAGTAACTTTATTTATTATGTATTCCAAATTCATGCTTAATTTGTCCTAGGATATGAATGATAAAAGGGTCATTGCGAACAAGATAATCACTATTGCATAGTAAAAAAAAGGAGCTTTGTGATGGTATGGTGAAAGAAAAAGTATCCGGTAAAATACTAAAATGGGGGAGTGAATCAGTATACTGAAAAACTAAAACAAACTTCCTTTCTCAAATTCAAAGTCACAAAGTAAAATTTCACTTATCAAGATCAATACTCAACATCAACCAGTTAACTGTTATAACAACTTAATAGTAAACAACTTCAATCTTGTAAACATCAAAATGCTTAATCATATCTCAACATATTCAATCTCTCAATGCTTCTAGTTATCATGCCTTATAAGAAATTAATCAAATTAACAAATAAGATCATAACCACAAAAACATTCACCACTTGACACAAATGTTTATTCATGGAAAACGCAAATAGGTAAAAACCATGGTCAGATGAGACTCACAAGGATAGCTATCTAAACTCTTCTGAAGTTCACCCTATCAGGAGCCAAGCTTGTTAAAGATTTTACAATAAGTCCTTTTAAGAATTGATTCTATTAGGAATCACCCGGTTAAGGGATTTACAAAATGCCTTGATGAAAAAGAAAAATACCCTGTTAGGAGTAACCTCAATAGAGGGTTTGAGAATCCAAGCTAATGGACAACCTTTTTAGAGGATTTAATAAGTAACCAAGCTTGTTAGAGCTTACCCAGTTAGGAGATTTCAATTCTGTTGTAATTATTGGAAAACAACAGGTTTTATTGATCTGTCTGAATAACACTACATTTTCTTGATCATATGCTTTTAAGCTTCAATCTGCCTTTACACAAACTATAGATCCATTCTCTCGTTAGGTAACCATACACTCAACTGGTTTTCAGCCAACACTTTGCCAACACTCTTACAAACAACTTCATCAACCTTAAATACAAATCAATTAGGTCGGTAACACAACAAAAACCAAATTCTCTCATAGAGATTACAAACAAGTTGGTTCAATCTTGACCGTTAGAAATCATAACAATCTTTTCAAATTCTTCAACAAAATTCCAACCGCTCCATGATGATTGCTTCATCAAACTTTGTAACTCATCATGCGCTATGCATTAGATGCAATCCACTTTGCTCATTCCCTAGACAATCAAACAAACAAACAATATGCCAAAAACAATTTGAACTTATCCTCATTCAATGATCACATGTGTCTCCATCATTACCGTTCATCATTAGATCTTAAACCAACAAACTTGATCAATTAGGGTTTAACAAAAAAACAACTAGTAGGGTTTACTGGTTACATTGCATAGAAAATGGTTTAACCTTATACACTGTTTTACCGGTTCAACTCACAAACTAACATACCAGTTTATAACATCTCATCAAAGCTCTTCCTATCGGCTATAAGACAATACCAATAATAAGAACAATATGAGAAATATTATAAATACCATTACTAGTTCAATTGACATCAATGACAACATAACATTTGATTAATGCAATCTTCATGCAAATGCATACAATCTCTCCCTTTGGCATTGATAGAAATACATATATCAACACCTCTGATTGATATTGTGATTGGTGAATAGGAATCTTGGTTTACATTACCAAGTATTCACATAATTCTTCTCCCCCTTTGAGAGAAATGACAAATTGAAAGTAAAATATGTAATGTTAAATTTTCACTGTGAATCAACAACATACTACAACTTGATCCTTCCCCTATGGAATACATCCACTTTTTCATCAATCCATGTTAAAATTTCCAATTAATTCAAGGACTGATGCAATCTACAACATGCTCAACTAACTTAATGAAGAGGGATAACCCCCAACTGACTTCTAAGATACTCAAAAGTAGTCTTAGGCAGAGGTTTGGTAAAGATATCTACAAGCTGCTCCTGGGTAGAAACATGCTCTAAGATAACATCTTTACTTTTAACTTTTTCCCTCATAAAGTAATACTTCAATTCAATATGCTTGGTGAGAGCGTGCAAAATAGGATTATTAGAAATATTAATGGCACTTGTATTATCACATAAAATCTTTATAGGTTCTAATATTTTCATCTTAAAACCTTCCAAAATGTGCCTCATCCAAATAGCTTGTGTGCAATTCATGTAAGTTGCAACATACTTAGCTTCAACAGTAGATTGTGATGTACAACTCTGCTTTTTTCTACTCCATGAAACTAGCCTTCCTCCTAGAAAGAATGCTCCACCGGTACTACTTTTTTGGTCATCAATATTTCTTGCCCAATCAACATCAGTGTATGCCTTCAAATCAAAGTTTCCTCCATATGGATACCATAATCCATAGTCAACTGTACCTTTTAGATATCTAAAAATTCTCTTTGTTTCTATCCAGTGTGCTTCCTTTGGATTCTTCTGAAATCTTACAACTATACCAGCTGCATGGGCAATATTCGGTCTTCTATAAACAACATAGTGTAATTTTCCAATCATTGACCTATATTCCTTTTCATCAATAGACTTAGATACATCCTCTTTGGACAACTTACAACCTATAACCATTGATGTTCCAACTAGTTTACAATCACTCATGCCAAAAGTCTTCAAAACCTCTTTCACATACTTAGATTGAGTAATGAATATACCATTCTTCATTTGTTGTATGTGCAAGCCTATGAAATTTTTTATTTCCCCTACTAAAGACATTTCAAACTCATTTTTCATTTCATCTACAAAACTATTTCTCATGACATCATTACCTCCAAAAATAATATCATCAACAAATACTTCACTGACCAGTATTTCATCTCCTTCAGACTTGAGATAAATGTTGTTGTCATTACTAGTTCTTGCAAAGCCTATCTTCATCAGATGTGTATGAAGCCATTCATACCATGCTCTGTGTGCCTTATTCAATCCATACAAAGCTTTATGCAATCTGCATACCATGTCTTTCTCATTTGTCAATGCATAACCATCAAGCTTCTCTATGTATACATGCTCTTCCAATATCCCATTCAAAAATGCAGACTTAACATCCATCTAGTATACCTTGAACTTCTTATGGGCTGCAAATGCAAGTAAAGTTCTCACACCTTCTAGTCTTTCCACTGGTGCAAAAGATTCACCATAATCTTCTCCTTCTTCTTGAGCATAACCTTTGCAAACTAATCTTGCCTTGTTGCGAACTACAACACCATCTTCATTTAACTCTTTTTTGAATACCCATTTAGTACCTATAGCATTCTTGTTTACCGGTCAGGGTACCAGGGTCCAAGTGTTGTTATTCTTAATTTGATCCAATTCCTCCTCCATAGCTTTAACCCAATGATCATCACCAAATGCCTCCTTAGCACTTCTTGGTCCAAAGGTGGAGATCATGACAGAGTTCTCTCGAACTCTTCTTCTAGTTAGTACTCCAGCATCCTTATCCCCAATAATATACTTGGGATTGTGGTATAGTCTCACATACCTAGGAATAACATGATCATTCTCTTCAGGTTCAACTTCTTCATTATCATCTTCTTTTGAATTTATTTGTTCTGGTTGAACAACTACATTAGGATTTTCTTTACTGGTTTCGGATTTAACAATTTCAGGTTGCAAAAGAAAAATGCAAGGATCTTCATCCTTTTTCTCTAAACTGTTTCCATCTGATACTCCAAGATATTAATCTACATGAACATCAACACTCTCAACAATTCTCTGTGTCCATTTGCTGAACCATTTATAGGCCTTACTCTTGGTGGAATAGCCAAGAAATATGCCTTCATAACTCTTATCTTCAAACTTGCTTATGTAATCACCTCTTTTAATAAAACATTTGCTACCAAATATATTGAAATAACTAACATTAGGTGATTTCCCATACCAAAATTCACAAGGGGTCTTGTCCTTACCTCTTTTCATCAGAACTTGGTTCATTGTGTAAATATTTGTACTTACAACTTCTTTCCAAAATGTTTTTGCTACATTTCCTTGTATCAACATTGTTCTAGAAGCTTCAACCACTAACCGGTTGTTCCTCTCTGCTATACCATTCTACTGTGATGTCCTTGGTGCAAAACATTGCTGCTTGATACAATTCTCATGACAATACTTAGTGAATTCCTCAGAAGTAAATTCACTACCTTGATCTGTTCTCAAACATTTTATCTTTTTGCCACTCTCTTTCTCAGCTAAGGCTCTGAATGCCTTGAACTTACCAAAAGCTTCATTCTTATCCTTCAATAATGTGACCCACATCATCCTTGAACAATCATCAGTGAAGATCATGAAATATCTATCACCTTGATAGCTTCTTGTTCTTATTAGTCCACATAGATCTGTATGAACCAAATCTAACTAGTGCTCTGTTGAGAAGGATTTTCTCTTGAAAGTTGAAGAAGTCATTTTTCCTAATTGAGATTATTTACAAAGAGCATTAACCAATTTACCTAGTTGAGGCAGACCTCCTATTGTCTTAGACTTGCTCACCTTAACAATGTTATCAAATTTTATATGACAAAATGTCCTATGCCAAAGCTAGCTATCATCTATCTTTGCAATCAAATAGTTGCTAACTTTAGGATTAAGACGAAATAGGTTACCTTTTGTCTATTTCCCAGTTGCAATCAATTCACCTTTGTTGTCAAATATTTTGCACATACCATTTCTAAAATCTAGTGGGTATCCTCTGCCATTAAGTTGTGCCACACTCAGAAGATTGTTCTTTAGGCCTTCAATCCTATAGACATCATCATCACTGCTCTTCCCATTAAGAGAAATAACTCCCTTACCTTTAACCATATAGGGTGAGTCATTGCCAAATTTGACAACACCACCATCAAACTCCTTCAAGGAAAGAAATTTGCTCCGATCACCGGTCATGTGATGTGAACAACCACTATCAATGATCCAATCATTGAAGTTGTCCATTCTAGACACTAGTGCCTTCCAATCCGATATCTCTTCCTTAATAACTACAAACACAATATCTTGACTAGCATCATCATCAAATTCTTCATTAGTAATACCACTGTCAACCGCTATAAGACAATCTCTCTTACCCTTGCCCTTATACTACTTGAATTTGTCTCTCTTGTATTCATTTTCACCATTAGGATAGTTAGTTGTTGTGTGACCAATCTTGTTGCATGCAAAAAAATTTATAGGTAGCTTACCTCGATATTTCCTAGTGCCTCTAGGCAGTCATTTTGCCAACAATGCTTTAAGTTCCACTAAGTTGTCTTCATCATCAGCATCTCTACTAGATCTAGGTTCATAGCTATGGCCGGTATCTCTACTTCTTCTCATAGATGGGTTAGAGACAAAAGATTTGAATGCAGATTCTAATATTTGTACACTACCATCATACCCATTTAATTCAAAAGAAGTACATTTGCCAATGATAGAGTCAAGAGTTACCTTTGTTTTGTCAATGGATTTCAGCTCTTGAATAGTTGCAACTCTAATAGCATAGACCAGTAGCAGGGTTCTCAGTACCTTACTAATCACTGTGGCATCTTCCACTTTCCCTCCTGCACTCTTTATTTCACCAACTATCTCTTTTATCCTTTGACCATATTGATGGATATTCTTTCCTTCAGACATTCTCATGTCATCAAACTTTCCTCTTGGGCTCTCCTCTTTAGAAATATTAACATGTTCATCACCACTATAGATCTCTTCAAATTTTTTCTATACTTCATATGTAGTTTCAAGACCACGAACATCTACATATTCAGCATCAGACATGGAACTGATAATAGCCTCCAATGCTTGATTATTTTCTTGTTGTTCTTTCTTCTGATCATCACTTAGGGTTCCATTAGGTGCAATATACTTAGTTTCTACATGATCCCAATACTGACTACCAAGACTCTTAATGTAAATCTTCATTCTATCACTCCATATCCTATAGTTATCTTTGTTTAACTTCAGACCTTCTTTGTTCATCATGATCTACAAGATCTTTTCCTCAAGCTATTAGGATTTTAGGTTAAAGAGGACCTAAGATGCTCTGATACCAATTGATGGTATGATGAAAGAATAAGTATCTAGTAGAATACTTAGAGGAGGTGGGGTGAATTAGTATACCAAAAAACTAATACAAACTTCCTTTCTCAAATCCAAACTCACAAAGTAAACTTTCACTTATCAAGATCAATACTCAACATCAACCAATTAACTGTTATAAAACCTTAACAGTTAACAACTTCAATCTTGTAAACATCAAAATTCTTAATCATATCTCAACATACTCAAGCTCTCAATGCTTCCTGTTATCATGCCTTATTAGAAATTAATCAAATTAACAAATAAGATCATAACCACAAAAATAGTTACCAATTGACACAAATGTTTATACGTGGAAAACCCAAATAGGTAAAAACCATGGTGAGATGAGACTCACAAGGATAGCTATCTGAACTCTTTTGAACCTCGCCCTGTTAGGAGCCAAGCTTGTTAAATATTTAATAATGTCCTGTTAAGAACTGATTCTATTAGGAATCACCCGGTTAAGGGATTTACAAAATATCTTGATGAAAAAGCAAAATACCCTATTAGTAGTAAGCTCAGTAGAGGGTTTGAGAACCCAAACTAATGGACCATATTGTTAGAGGACTTAATAAGTAACCAAGCTTGTTAGAGCTTACCCTGTTAGGGGATTTCAATTCTTCTGTAATTGTTAGAAAACAATAGGTTTCATTGATCTGTCTAAATAGCACTACATTTGTTTGATCAAATCCTTTTAAGCTTGAATCTGCCTTTACACAAACTGGAGATCCATTCTCCGGTTCAGAAACCACACACCTAACTAGTTTTTAGTGAACACTTTGCCAACACTCTTAGAAACAACTTCATTGACCTTAAATACAAATCAATTGGGTCAGTAACAAAACAAGAACCTAATTCTCTCATAGAGATTACAAACAAGTCGATTGAATCTTGACCATTAGAAATCATAACAATCTTTTCACATTCTTCAAGAAAATCCCAGCCACTCTATGATCACTGCTTCATTGGACTTTGTAACTCATCACGCACTATGCATTAGATGAAATCCACTTTTCTCATTGCCTAGACAATCAAACAAACAAACAATGTGCCAAAAACAATCTAAACTTATCCTCATTCAATGATCACATGTGTCTCCATCATTACCATTCATCATTAGATCTTAAATCAACAAACTTGATTGGTTAGGGTTTAACAAAAAAGTAACTGGTAGTATTTACTGGTTACATTACATAAAAAAGGGTTTAACCTTATACACCGGTTTACCGATTCAACTCACAAACTAACATACTGATTTATAACATCTTCCTCAAAGCTCTTCGTGCCGGTTATAAGCCAATACCAATAATAACAACAATATCAACAATATCATAAATACCATTACTGGTTCAATTGACAATAATGAAAACAAAACATATGATTAGTTAAATCTTCATGCAAATGCCAACACTCTGCTTTGTCTGGTGCATTTACACATAAGAAACATTCAGGTCATCCTGTCTCTTTAAGCCTTGGTGCTTATGTTTGCTTGTTAAATCAATAGTACATGATAGTTAGGTCATCCTAGCTCTTTGTGCCTTGTTGCTTATGTCTATATCTAACATTTTAAAATGCCCAATGACTATAAACAACATAACAAGTTTAGTGACTAAAGTATTCAGTTGCATTCATACTAAGCTTTGTGTGTTTCAAGAAATTTCAGCATGATAACTTTATTGTTTCTTTCCTTTGAAGGAAGCTTGAATCTGAAACGATCATCATTTTTTCAGACATGTTCTGATTGACACAAAATTTGTGCCCCAAGTTAAATTGACCATCCTAAGTTCATTTTCAGGATTGAAATTGAAATATGACATCACTTTTCTAGTCAAAGTCTCACAACATTGACCACTTGACACATTCATCTTTAGGTCAATCTTTGCATCACTCTGCACTTCAATCTTTTCCAATCAACTCAATAGTCCTTTAATTTATTTCGAATATATTTTTTAAATCATTCTCCATGCTCAAATTACCATCGCTAAATCTTTTTATCACTTGAATTGCCTAAAATCACTGTGGTACGTTTCCATCTTTTGATTTCGCCCCCAAGGGGACATATTACATCATCATAATCAGTAATTACATCATCAAAAGTAGAGAATTTTGTTTTTTCAAATCTTCATCAAAATCTAAGGAGCAAATATTTTCAATCAAAGATTAATCAAACATCAATCAAATCTCATCAAATAAGACCTCATTGCTAGGGGCATCTCAACTTCATCGCATCATATCAAGTTGAGGTTCTTCAAATCAAATCAATCGCTAGGGGCATATCAGTTTCATCACACCAAATCAAGCCAATATTGTCTTCATCTGAATCACTCTCTTAATGGTAATTAGTTTCATCACACCTCATCAAGCTGGTTATTCATTTAAACCTAATCAAGGGTTTAAAGTGTCTTTTTGACAGTGATCACACACTCAATCCAAATAGGCATTCAGTTTAATCGTATCAAATCAAGATGGACATTCTATTTTGCTAATCGTTTCTTGTTCAATCAAGTTCAAAATCGATATTATCTCTTAACTCAACCGATTCTAGTTCAATGAAGTTCTAGATTGGTACCTGCTTCTTGATCCATCAAGTTCAAGATTGGTATCTCCGCACATCAATTCAAAGGGGCAAATGTAACACCCTAAAAATGGTCATCTAAACCATGGGCCCCTAGTCTCGACTACATCACCAAGGTTCTAACCAAAGGCAATTGAATCAATCTTGAGTACGTAATTAATTAATTCATAAATCATCAATGTCACATGGCAAATTAATCACTTCGATCAAATAAATCATCAAATCCCTTTAATCAATTATCCTATTTATTTATTTAAATATCAATGCATGTTTAATTAATAAATCAATTTGCCATTCAATCATCAAAAAACAATTAATCATAAAAAAGAATTATTTTGAAAAAGGAATTAATTTGAGATAATTTGAAAAAGAAATTTCAAAAAAGGAGCAAAATTGAATAAAAGGGAATAAATCAAATAAAGCTTTCTTTAAGAAAGAAAAATGGAATAAATCAATTTTTCTGATTTTATCTCAATTTTAGCTCAATCTTATCTCCTTTAAATCTAAAGAAAGAAGCCAATCACATCAAATCACCTGGATTGTGCTACTTTTGGAAGAATCTTGACCATCGCTTTCTCTTTGGATTTTCTATAAATTCAGGCTCTCATCTCTCAATTAAAAAATACTAGAGATTTTATTGTTATCATGCTAGTTTTTCTCTAGAGTCATTGAGAATATTGCATCTTAGATTATTGCATATTAGCTTAATCATATTAGCTTAATCATGTTAGTTTGATAGAATCATATAACTTTATAATTATTGCTTGCATCTAGATTTCATATAGCTTAATCTTGCATTCATATAGATTAAATCCTCCATCTTGGTGTAGTCTAGTCACTGGTATTGATTAGATAAATCTGAGAGAAAATATATTTTCACATCTTTTAGGAGGCAATAGGTCGATTTGTTATAGTTTTTTACATTTATTGATTTTGATCAACTAACCATGCATGCAATGATTTATTGAGTGTTTGTGTTTCAGATAAAGATTCCAAATTTCACACACACAACTCACTGACCTATTTATAAGAAAATCCTTCAGAATAATAAGCACGCATGGAATCCCTCCACATTCGATAACTATCCAACTCATCATGCAATGTCTATATAGACCAAACAATGCCTTGCATACTATCTGCAAGTTGTAGTAGCTGGGGAGGAGGATTAGGGTCATGTCTAATAGTGTGAATATCCCTTATGAAGGAAGCAATATTCCTCCTCATTCTCTCCCTCAACTTCTCAAGAGGAGGTGGAGGTGGAGGGGGTGTAGATTGGGGTGGAGGTGCCATCTAACCTAACAAATCATCTATGTCAAACTCATTCATGATGTGAATAAAATATGCATATATCTACAAATATAAAAATTTGCAATTACTTCCTCCCCCCTCGGCTGCCACTACTTTGGTTGCTTGGGAAAGTTTTTTTGATGAATAACTTTTTTTTTTGGTTTTGGCTTCTTGTCATTCGACTCTCGTAGGGTGATCTTTTATCCACCAACCTTTTTTGTGAATATGTACTTTAATATTATTTTCTAATAGAGAAGGCCTATTCATCAAAATTTACAATTACTATTTAATTTACATTTCACCTTCCAAAAAAAAACTTATAATTAAATACCAAATTTACAAATTTAAATTTAAACATTCAAACTTTTACGCACAATTAAAATAAAGAGAGAGAGAGAGAGAGAGAGAGAGAGAGAGAGAGAGAGAGAGAGAGAGAGAGAGAGAGAGAGAGAGAGAGGTAATGAGAGAGAGTGATATATATATATATATAGATATATATATATATATATAGGGAGAGAGAGAGAGAGAGATAAATTTAAACTTTTAAACATCTAACTATACACATGTATAACATTTAAATATATGTAGTATTGGGGTGAAAATGGTTATAAGGAATCTTATGTCATAAAAGGTCCTACTAAGGGGTCCTAGGTATGTTAAGTGGTCCTAGGTATCTTAAAAAGTGCTAGGTTATAATAAGAGGTCCTCGGATATCATTTTAAATTCTAACTATACTTGTTTAACATTTATAGATAACATTGGAAACATATAGAACGTAACATTTCAACATATTAAAAAGAAAGTTAAACATTTAAACATCTAACTATACACATGTATAACATTTAAATATATGTAGCATTGGGGTGAAAATGGGTCTAAGGATGTAGTAGGATGTATTAAAGGGTTCTCAATTTCTTACAGGATCAAAAGATGTCCTAGGATGTATTAAGGCATCCTTTAATATCTGAAGAGGTCCTAGGATGTAATAAGGAGGCCTAGAGAGAGAGAGAGAGAGAGAGAGAGAGAGAGAGAGGGTTATTGTTTATTTTCTATCTATAGTTTATTGTTTGTTTTCTGTCTAGGGTTTATTGTTCATTTTTTTCTAGGGTTTATTGTTCATTTGTTTTCCGTCTAGGGTTTATTGTTAGTTTGTTTTCTTTTGAGGGTTTATTGTTCGTTTGTTTTCTGTCTAGGGTTTATTGTTAGTTTCTTTTCTTTCTAGGGTTTATTGTTCGTTTGTTTTTTGTTTAGGGTTTATTGTTCATTTATATTTTTGTTTTTGTTTTCTAACTAGGGTTTTAAGATTTAACTATTTTTCATTTTTCATGTTTTTTATAATATTTGAAAACTAAAAACAACTATTTTAAGCATAAAATTAAATTATTTTTTTACACTATTAAAAAATAACGTTTTCAAAATTTAAAATTTTAACCTACTCACTACAATTAAACATAAACAATAAATTAACATGTTTGTAGAAAAATAATAGTAAAAAATGAAAAAAATTATTAAAAAAAAAGGTACGTACATGGAATGAGAAAAAAAATGTGACAAATATCTGAAACAAAGGTGCGTACCTGAAAGACAGAGAATTGTTGATGATGAGGAGTGCTTTGTGTCATACCGGAGGAGATGAAGAGCCCTTGAAGATGAAGAATGTTCAAAACCATATGTAAGGTATCTGGTAAGTGCTATAAAGTTGTCATTGATAGTGGTAGTTCAGATAATCTTGTTTTAGAAGAGATGGTGAATAAGTTGAATTTGGAAAGATTGAAACAACCTAAGTCTTATCAGATAACATGGATTCAGGATGATCATAAGTTGTTAGTAAGTGAGCAATGTTTGGTAAAATTGAACATTTGGAATTATCATGATGAAGTCTTGTGTGATATTATGCCTATGGATATTTGTCACATTTTGTTGTGTAGACTTTCGCAGTTTGATAGACAGGCAATACATGATGGGAGGAAGAATACATAAACTATTGTGGCCAATGGGATGAAGCAAACCTTGTTTGTTGGCATATGTGTAGAGTTTGATGACATGATGATAATGTATATTGTCATTGATGTCAATATGTTGAAGTATGAACCAGTATATGCGGAAAGTGAAGTGGTATGGTGGAATGTGAACCAGTATATGCAAAGTTTATATCGAGGTTTCATTTGATATGACTATTGGTTGGTCGTGTCAGCTTCAGGGTTTCAAGTTGATGCATTTCAAGTCCGTGTAAATCAATTGACAACATTTTGCGATGAGTTAGCATTGAAATGAAGATCAGATCGTGTTGCCATGTCAGCTTTGTACATGTGAAGAATCTACTTTAGGATCTAGCATGAAGGCGATTGACTCTATCCACCTTGGGAATGTACGAAATCTCAGTAAACGGTGGAGAGCGCATGATGCATTATCAGCTTCTAGAAGCGGTGAAGAATGGACGATGCAGAATGTCTTGAGATCTGTTCAAGATTGTTTTACCCTATGCAATGTGATTGAACGGTCAGGATTGGACCAACTGTATTGTTAACCTAAGATGTTTAGGGTTTAGGGTTTATGCCACCGACCTATCTGTTACCTATAAGGTTGATGATGTTTTTCATTTGAAGTTGTTGGCAAATGTTGTGTGTGTGTATCCGAGTGAAGAGATACTTGATTCTTGCCAAACCAGAGAAGTGAGTAGATACCTGTAGAGTCTGGTTGTAGAAGTAAAGGAATTAAAGTGGATATGAATTGGCATTGAATGTTGTTATCAGAGTAGTGTATTACTTGTTGACTTCTAACCATTTCAGCAGTTGGAAAATCCCTTAATCGGGTAGCCTTAACAAGATTTTTGTAAATCCTTTAACAGGGTGACTCAAAATCATTGAGTTCTTAAAATCCTCTAACAAGGTAACCTTCAATAGGGTTTTAACCTTTAACCGGGTATTTAGCCATCCCTTAACCGGGTGATCCCTAGAAGGATTGGTTCCTAGCAGAACCTATTGTAAAGTCTTTAACTGGACTAGGCTCCTAATAGAGTGAAATTTAGAAGATTTCAAGAATAACTTGTGGGTATTCATCCCCACCATGGTTTTTCCCAGTTGGGTTTCCACGTGAAAAATGACTGTGTTATGTGTGATGCTTTTTCATGTGATGCTTTAGTGTTTTCTGTTAAGCATTAATGGAAGTTTTTCCAATGGTCATAAGTATTTCTGATAATACTTTTTTAACAAATGTGTGAAGTTGATATGAGTTATTAGGTTTGGAGATGATCTAGATGTTACCGATTTATATCTGTTATAGTCATACTATATTTTACTAGTATTGCCTTGTTGTAGATCGGTGATACTATTTACCAGTTTGCGCAGTCTTTGTAGTTTAAGTTGTTGAAGAAGTTTTTGTCCATACTGATTCACCCCCCCTCTCAGTATCTATTGAGTATTTACTGTTCATCATTATTCATCAATTGGTATCAAAGCATCCTCCAGGTCCTCTATGTTATAAGCTTAACCTCGTGAGGAAAAGATCTTATTCTAATGATGAAGAGGGAAGGTCCTAAGTTTAACAGAGATAACTTTAAGATATGGAAGGACATAATGAAGATCTACATTAATAGCATGGGTGATCAACACTAGAACTATGTTGAGAATACTTATGTTGTTCCTATCGGTACTCTCACCGATGATCAAAGAAGAGAGATTCAGGAGAATGGGCAAGTTAGTGAAGCTCTTATCAGCAGTCTATCTAATATTGAGTTTATTGATGTTTAGGATAAAGACAATCCCAAAGATGTATGGGATACTCTGGACAATATCTATGGTGGTGATGAGCTATGAAACAAGCTAAGGAAGAGAACCTTAGGAGAAAATTTGAAGACATGCGGATGGTTGAAGGAAAGAACATTCAACAATATGGGGTAAGAATTAAAACTATTGTTGGAGACATCAAAAGTGCAGGAGGTACAATAGATGATTCCATCATTGTCAGCAAATTTTTTAGATCTTTGTTACCGTTCTATGCAATAAGGGTTACCGCTATTCAAAAGTTGAGATCTATTGACAAGACAAAGGTATCCCTAGACTCCATCATTGCTAAGTTGACTGCATATGAGCTAAATAGTTTAGATGGCAGTATTCAGAAGACTGAATCAGCCTTTAGAGCATCTGTTGCACCATCTACAATGGGAAAAGAAGTTGGTACCAGCTGTGAACCTAGACAAAGCAGAGATATGGATTATGAGGAGATCGTGATATAATTTGAATCTCTTCTTGCTAAGAGACTTCCTAAGGGAACTGGAAAATATAGAGGTAAGCTCCCTTTGAAATTCTTTTCTTGTAATAGGATATGACACATTGCTGTCAACTATCCCAACAGTGATCATAAGGACGAACCGGAGAGGTTTAAAAAGTTCAAAGGAGGAAATAGGAGAAATTTTCTTGTTGCAGTCAATGAAGGTGTCACTGATGATGAATCAGAAGATGAAGAAAGCGAAGACATAGTGTTTGTAGCAGTTAAGGAAGATGTGTCAGACAAGAAGGCTCTTGTCTATCACTTTGATAATTCTAATGAGTGGATTATTGATAGTGGATGTTCTCACCACATGACTGGTGACTAGAGAAAGTTTCTGTCTCTGGAAGAGTACGATAGAGGTGTAGTTTGATTTGGTAATGATGCACCTTGTATGGTAAAAGGTAGAGGGTCCATCTCTCTGAATGGAAAATGTAGTGCTGATAATGTGTATTAGGTAGAAGGTCTTAGGCACAACCTTTTGAGTGATGCCTAGCTGAATGATAATGGACTCACTCTGGAATTCAAAGATGGAGTGCGCAAAATAAAAGGAAAGAGTGGTGAACTAATGCCCATCGCTATGCAGACCAAAGGTAACTTATTTTAGTTAAATGTAAATGTCAATCAACGTCTAATGGCTAAGTTTGATGATAGATGTATATGGCATATGAGACTTTTCCATGTAAATTTTGATAATATTGTGAAGGCTAGTAAGATCAAGGTAGTTAGAGGATTGCCTGTGCTGAGAAAACTAGAGAATCTTTTGTGCAGAAATGTCAACTAGGGAAAATGTCTTCCTCAATCATCAAAGGTAAATATTTCATAGCAAATAATTTTCTTGATCTTATGCATACTGATTTGTGTGGTCCTATGAAAACTAGGAGTGTTCAGGGAGATAGGTATTTTATGATCCTTACTAATGATTGCTCAAGAATAATGTGGGTCACATTTTTGAAAGACAAGTCTGAAGCTTTTGGGAAGTTTAAAGCCTTCGAAGCACTAGTTGAAAAGGAAAGCGGTAAGAGGATTAAGTGCCTCAGATCCGATCAAGGAGGTGATTTCACTTCTGGTGAATTCAACAAATACTGTGAAGAGAACGACATCAAGATGTAACTGTCTACCCCCCAAACTCCACAACAGAATGGCTTGGCAGAAAGGAACAACCAGATTGTAGTTGAAGCAGCCAGAATGATGTTGATTCAAGGGAAGGTTGCTCACACTTTTTGGAGAGAAGCCATGAGCACTACAGTCTACACTATGAACCAGGCACTCATCAAGAAAGGAAAGGATAAAACTCCATATGAGTATTGGACCAGTAAGACACTAGTGGTAAGCTACTTTAGAGTATTTGGTAGCAAGTGTTATATCAAGAGAAGTGAACACCAAAGCAAGTTTGATGTAAAATGTGATGAGGGAATATTCCTAGGGTATTCCACCAAGAGAAAAGCTCTCAAGTGTTTTAACAATAGGACTCGGAGAATTGTGGAAAGTATTAATGTTAGAGTTGATGAAACCTTTGAGAAACCTAAGGAAATCGACAGCGAGCAAGCGGTAGATGAACCGGGTGTAACCTTATGGGAACCAATTGCAAAACAACCAAGTATAGGTAATAGTACTCCTACATCAGTAGATGTTGCGGTTGTTGAAGATGAAGATGAGGATGAAGAGGAAAATCAAGAGGAATCAATTAAGATCATTCCTCGGTATGTAAAGTTGCATCATGATCCAAAGAAAATCATAGGGGATAAGGATGTAGGAATCCTTACAAGAAGAAAGGTAAGAGAGAATTTTTGCATGGTCTCTAAATTTGAGCCCAAAACAGTTAAAGAGGCACACAAAGATGAAGACTGGATTAAGGCTATGGAAGAGGAAATTGAGCAAATAGAAAAGAATGGTACATGGTATTTGGTACCCAGACCTAAGCACAAAAACATTATTAGCACCAAATGGGTTTTTAGAAACAAGCCAAATGAAGATGGCTCAGTGGTAAGAAACAAAGCAAGATTGGTATGTAAGAGATATGCTCAAAAGGAAGGAGAAGACTATGGAGAAACCTTTGCTCTAGTAGCTAGATTGGAAGGAGTTTGAATGCTACTTGCATATGCAACCTTCAAGGGATTCAAAGTGTATCAGATGGATATGAAATCTGCATTCCTAAATGGAATACTTGAAGAGGAAGTATATATAGAGCAACCAGATGGGTTTTCCCTATCATAAGACAATGATATGGTGTAGGCTACTTAAAACTTTGTATGGTTTGAAGCAAGCACCTAGAGCATGGTATGAATGTTTATACTCCCATATATAAATATTGGATTTGAAAGAACAAGTGAAGATAGCAATATCTATTTGAAGTCAGAAGGAGATTAGATTTTAATCTATGAAGTGTTTGTTGATGACATAATTTTTGGAGGAGATGACAAGATGATTCATTTGTTTGCAGATGAAATGAAGAAGGAATTTGAGATGTCACTAATTGGAAAGATTAAGTTCTTCATTGGAATACATATTCAACAAATGAAAGATGGTATCTTTATCACTCAGTCCAAGTATGTCAAAGAGGTGTTAAAGACCTTTGGCATGGAAGAAAGTAAACCTGTTGGTACACCAATGATGACCAGTTGTAAATTGTCAAAAGAAGATGACTCAGCATTGGTGAATGAGAAAGGATATCGATCAATTATTAGTAAGCTTCATTATGTAGTACACAACAGACCAGACATTGCCCATGTAGTGGGCATTGCTATACATTTTCAAAAAAGTCCAAGAGAATCCCACTTGGTAGCAGTCAAGCAGATTCTTAGATATATGAAGGGAACTATAGATTATGGATTGTGGTATCCATACAGTAATGATTTCAATCTCAAAGTGTTTACCAATGTCAATTGGGCTGGTAATGTGGACAACCGGAAGAGCACAATCGGTGGTTCATGTTGGTATTTTGGTATGGTTTTGTCATTGATGTCAGCTTCTACTAAAACTCTATCACTTTGGAGATCCAACAACATTCACCGGCAAGCAACTAAGTTTTGCACAGTCACCGGTATGTGGTACACCGATAGGATATAATGATCACCAGCACTTGGAATGGCATGGAAAACACTTGGTAATGTTGAAGATATTGTTTGGACATCTTATCTTGGAGAATTGTTTATTGGCATATTCATATTTGCATATTTGTTGTTACTGGCAAATAGGTCCAGGTTATGCACCGACAAGTTTGTCTTTTCAAGATCAGCATGACACACTATGGAGATGATTAATTGTTATTGTAAATGCATTAAGCCGACATGTTGAATTAGTTATTGCATCAGATATTGTATTGCTTGTAAAATGATCTTATTGTAATATCTTGTAGAGTCGACCTACTATAATTGGTCTTAGGTTATGGTATAAATGTAAAGTCTTATTTGTAAGATCAAATGTGGAATGCAAAAAGGATAAAAGTGAAGGTATATGCGAGATTAAGCAGAGCTATACATACAGACATCATTTGAAGGTGAAGCTAGGTTTTTGTGAAAGCATATTAGAACTACACTGGTACTGAATCCAGCATATGAAGATGTTATTTTGAGTAGTACATTCTTATTGGATTTAACCATCCAATTGTAGTCAGTGTGACTCCCATTTTTGATTGAGCAGTGAGCTCTAGGCACTTGGCCTTTCTGCATGTGCAAATCTCATTTATGTATAGTTACTAGCTGCAATAGTATTATTTGATTGTGGGTAAGGTTTCCCACCATGGTTTTTCCCCTTACAGGGTTTCTAAGTACAAATATTGGTGTTATGTTTTGTGGATGACTTTGTCTTTTTGTTTCATTCATTAATCTTTACTGGTATTGCAATTATCTGTCAAAACTATCCACTGGTATAATAGATTGGTTCACCAGTATTAAGCAGTAAATTGGTTAAGTTTCTTTTGGTTTAAATTTATTAGACAACTGATTCACACCCCCCCCTCTTAGTTGCCTCCGGGACCTAACAATTGGTATTAGAGATAATTCCTCTTTTGTAGAAGTTTAATAGCTTGAGGAGATCCAATGTCTACTAACTATTTTAGGAAAGACAGTCCTAAACTTGATGGAACCAACTATGGCATATGGAAGATCAGAATGGAGACACATCTAAATTGCATTGGAAAGGACATCTGGGATGTTACAAAGAATGGTTATACTGCTGCTACTTCTAGTCAGCCTAATCCACCTAACTTGACTTAAGATGAGGAAAATGATTGCAAAGTAAGAGAAGCACTTTTAAGCGCATTAACAGATCAACAAATCATGAGATTATCAGATAGATCAACTACTAAAGCTATTTGGGATCATTTGGAAACACTAAATGAAGGAGATTCCACAGTGAAAATTGCAAAACTTGAAAGCATTCAGGTCAGGTATGAAAATCTGAAAATGGAAGAAGATGAAAGGATTTCTGCTTTTATGGAAAGAGTTAATAAAATTGTTTTGGGTATTAAATGTTGTGGAGGAACCTTAAGTGAAGATGAAATTGTTTCGAAAGTTTTAAGAGGATTGCCACTGACATATAAAATGAAGGTTACTACTATAAATGAGTTAAGAACAATGCCTAATACATTAGTAACTAGGGATACATTGATTGGAAAACTTTCAGCCTTTGAAATTGAGGAATTTGGCCCTGTTCCTACTATAAAAATAGATTTAGCCTTCAAAGCATCAACATCATTTTCATCATCATTTGACAAATCTGATTGGAAAGCCTTTTATGCAAGAGAACTTGAGGAAAGCAAGAGAGAAAATGAAGAACTTGAAGAGCTTGAAGCACTATTTGCAAGAAAAATGCCTAAAGGTCCAGCTGGAAGTAAGTATGAACGTAAAGCACCCTTTAAATGTTTTAACTACAATAAGATTGGTCATATGGCTTCAAGATTCCCTGATAGACATGCTAGACTAAGAGAAGAAGCTAGAAGGACACACAAGACTAATCCTGAATATCAGAGATACAGATTTAAGAAGAATAAGGATAAATCTTGTTATGTTGCTGATGAAGGAGTGACTGATGTTTCTGATGAAGATCTGACAAACAATGGATGGGTTTTTATTGCTATAATAGAATATCAACCGACACTCGCAGTCAAATCGGTAGAACAGGCCTTGGTAGCTAAAATTGAAGTAAAGGATGAATGGATCATTCATTTTGGATGCTCACATCATATGACAGGAGACAAAGGTAAATTATTGAACTTTCAAGAATATAATGGAGGCTTAGTGAGATTTGGAGATGACAAAGCTTGTCAAATCAAAGGTAAGGGTTCAATATCTCTTGATGGTAAGCATAACAGTGACAATGTTTACTATGTTGAAGGTTTAAAGTATAATCTTTTGAGTGTTGGTCAATTAGTTGAGAAAGGATTTCTGTTACAATTCAAAAATAGAAAATTGAAAATCATGAATAGAACTGGTTTAGAAATTGCAACCGATAATCAAACTAGAGGTAATATCTTTCATTTGAATAATAGTGAAAATACATGCTTGATTGCACATATAGATGAAAGTTGGCTATGGCATAAGAGACTTTGTCATGTAAGCTCTGATTGCATGGTAAAAATCAGTTCTACTAAGGTAGTTAGAGATCTACCTAAAATTTTCAAACCTCACAGTATAGTATGTAAGGGATGTCAATTTGGAAAGCAAGTTAAAGCTAGTTTCAAAAGTATTCCAGAAAAATCAAATAATGCTCTTGATTTAATTCATACTGATTTATGTGGTCCAGCTAGAACTAAAAGCTTACAAGGTGATAGATATTTCATGCTAATCATTGATGACTATTCTAGAATGTGTTGGGTTACTTTTCTCAGAGAAGAATCAGAAGCACTTGGAAAGTTTAAACTATTCAAAGAAATGGTAGAAATGAAACCAGTAAGAAAATCAAATGTTTAAGATCAGATCAAGGAGGAGAATTTACATCTAAGGAATTTAATACATTCTGTGAAGTGAATGGAATGAGAAGACAACTATCAGCACCTCGGACACCACAATAGAATGGGGTTGTTGAAAGGAAAAATAGAACCATCTTGGATGCAGGTAGAAGTATGTTATCAGAAGAAAATTTACCACATGTATATTGGAGAGAGGCAGTAAGTACAACGGTCTATACATTCAACAAACTTCACATCAAAGGTGAAACCGGTAAGACCCCTCATGAACTATGGTTTGGTATTACTCCTACTCTTAAATATTTTAGAATATTTGGAAGTAAATATTACATTAGAAGAGATGAGTATATTGGGAAATTTGATCCTAGAAGTGATGAAGGAATATTTCTTGGTTATTCATCTAAGAGTAAAGCATGCAGATGTTTTAACAAGAGATTGTAGAAAATTGTTGAGAGTACAAATGTAAAGATTGATGAACAATTCAAAGGAACTTCAAGGTATATTGATTCTAAACCGGCAACAAAAATTCTAAAAAATGAACCTACAATGACTCCACCGGTACAGAGTGAAGATCCAGTTACACCGGTATCATCTAAAAATTCCACTGTGACTGAGGAACAACAACAAACAAAGACACCCCAGTATGTAAGATTGAATCATTCTGAAGATTAGATAATTGGAAACAAGCATAAAGGAGTTACGACAAGAGGAAGATTGGAAAATGAAGAGGTATGTCTTATTTCTCAAATTGAACCATCATCAGTTAATGAGGCATGTGAAAATAAATATTTCACTAAAGCTATGGAAGAAGAATTAGAACAAATTGAGAAGAATAACATCTAGACATTAGTTCCCCAGCCTAAAGATAAGAATGTGATTGGAACAAAATGGGTATTCAGAAACAAACTTAATGAAGATGGAAAAGTTATCAGAAATAAAGAAAAACTAGTGTGTAAGGGATATTCTCAGAAAGAAGGAATTGATTATAATGAAACCTTTGCACCGGTAGCTAGAATTGAGGCAATTAGATTGTTTTTGGCCTTTGCAGCACATAAGAACTACAAAGTATATCAAATGGATATTAAATATGCATTTCTAAATGGAGATCTTGAAGAGGAAGTTTACATTGAACAATCAGATGGATTTTCTTTGACAGATGACAAAGATATGGTTTGCAGGTTAAGGAAAGCTTTGTATGGATTGAAGCAAGCTCCAAGAGCTTGGTATGCAAGATTGGATAAGTATCTTTTGAAAATAGGTTTTTCTAAAGGTAATGCTGACAGTAACTTATACTATAAAGTGACTAATGATGACATCTTGGCTATAGAAGTTTTTGTTGATGATATAATCTTTGGAGGAGAAGATGGATTGTGTAAAGACTTTTCTATTAAAATGCAGCAAGAATTTTAAATGTCTATGATTGGTGAAATAAGATTCTTTTTGGGATTGCAGATTTGATAGACTAACAAAGGTATATTCTCGAGTCAATCAAAATACTTAAAAGAGTTACTTAAAAAATTTGGAATGGAGAACTCTAAACCGGTAAGCACACCTATGACTACAAATGACAAACTATCCTTAAGGGATGAATCTACACTTGTTAATCCAACAAGGTACAAATCTATGATAGGAGGTTTACTGTATTTGAAACAAACAAGACCTAATATTATGAATGTAGTATGTATTGTTTCAAGATTTTAGAGTAATCCTAGAGAAAATCATGAATCAATAGTAAAAAGGATTTTTCGATACTTAGAAGGCACTACAAATATTGGATTATGGTATCCTAGAGATGAAAAATTTGACCTATGTGCATACACAAATGCAAATTGGGTAGGAGATGTGGATGATAGAAAAAGCACCACCAGCAGAGCATTTTTTCTTGGAAGCAGATTAGTTTCTTGGTTGAGTAAGAAATGGAGTTGTACATCTTTATCAATAGCAGAATAAGAATATGTTGCAGCAGCAACTAACTATACATAGGTACTATGGCTTAAATAAATATTGAAAGATTTAAAGGTAAAATGCAAGGAACCTATAACTATCTATTGTGATAACACATCAGTAATTGATATATCTAAGAATATAGTATTACATTCTAAAACCAAACATGTTTCCATGAAATTGAATTTTCTAAGGTAAAATTTTGAAGCAAAAGAAATAAAACTGGTTTATGTGAATACTAAAGAACAACTTGCAGATATTTTCACTAAACCTCTGTCTAAGGAGACTTTTTAATATCTTAGAGAGCAGCTTGGGGTCATACCCCCACCAATAGATACTTAGAGAGTTGATGTCTATCATCAACTGACAGAATTTAAAAAAAGAAATATCCTTACTCTAGCTTTGATGAGGAAGCTACTTCTTAGGGGGAGTAGTTGGTATATTGAAATTGATTGGTATTTTGCATATGAACTTGGTTTTGTTGTAACTTTGGTATTTGATGTCAAAGGGGGAGTGATATCTATGGAAAAACACATTTGAAAAACACATTATCTTTTGGGGAGAGATTGGTACATAAAAACATAAGGAAACTCATGTTACTCTCAGGGGGAGAGACTGTTACTTTAGGGAGATTGTTGGTTTTTGTATTTGGTATTTCTATTTTGGCACTTTGATGGTTTTTCCATCTTGTGTTGCCATCAATGCCAAAGGGGGAGATTGTTGGTATTTTGGTATGGTTTTGTCATTGATGTCAACACCTACTAAAACTCTAGCACTTTGGAGATCCAACAACATTCACTGGCAAGCAAGTGACTTTTGCATAGTCACTGGTATGTGGTACACTGGTAGGATATAATGATTACCGACACTTGGAATGGCATGGAAAACACTTGGTAATGTCGAAGACATTGTTTGGACATCTTATCTTGGAGAATTGTTTATTGGCATATTCGTATTTGCATATTTGTGATTATCAGAAAATACGTCCAGGTTATGCACTGACAGGTTTGTCTTTTCCAGATCAGCACGACATGCTATGGAGATGATTAATTATTGTTGTAAATGTATTAAGCCGACATGTTGAATCAGTTATTGCATCGAATATCGTACTGTTTGTAAAATGATCTTATTGTAATATCTTGTAGAGTCGACCTACTATAATTGGTCTTAGGTTATGGTATAAATGCAAGGTCTTATTTGTAAGATTAAATGTGGAATGTGAAAAGGATAAAAGTGAAGGTATATACAAGATTAAGAAGACCTATACATGAAGACATCATTTTAAGGTGAAGCTAGGTTCTTGTGAAAGCATATCAGAACTACACCGGTACTAAATCCAGCATATGAAGATGCTATTTTGAGCAGTACATTCTTATTGGATTTAACCATCCAATTGTAGTCAGTGTGACTCCCATTTGTGATTGAGTAGTGAGCTCTATGCACTTGGCCTTTCTGCATGTGCATACCCCATTTATGTACACTTACTATCTGTAGTAGTATCATCTAATTATGGGTAAGGTTTCCCACTGTGTTTTTTCCCCTTACAGGGTTTCCACGTACAAATATTAGTGTTATGTGTTGTGGATGACTTTGTCTTTTTGTTTCATGCATTAATCTTTATTGGTATTGCAATTATCTGTCAAAACTATCCACTGGTATAATAGACTGGTTCACCGGAATTAAGCTCTAAATTGGTTAAGTTGTTTTTGGTTTAAATTTATTAGACAACTAATTCACCCCCCCCTCTCAGTTACCTCCAGGACCTAATAGTACATTCTTTCTCGGTGGTAGACTAGTCTCATGGATGAGGAAGAAGAAGAGTTGTATCTCTCAGTCCATAGTAGAAGCAGAATATGTAGTAGCTTTTATGAACTGCACTCAGACAATTTAGATGAAGCATGTATTAAGTGGTTTCAAAGTCCCTGTATCTGAACCAGTGAGTATATTATGTGATAAGAGTGGTGCAATTAACATTTCTAAGAATCTGGTATTGGATGCTAGAACCAAGCACTTCGAGCTCAAGTATCATTTCTTGAGGGATAAAGTTCAGAACAAAGAGATTATATTGGAACATGTTTCCAGTAAGGAGCAGTTAGAGTACATATTCATCAAGCCTCTACCAAAGGCTACATTTACCTATTTAAGAGGTGAACTAGGGGTGTTTCCCCTTCAATATTTGAACTATAGGTATGTGCTCCACATCAATCAGGTATTTCTTTGTCAAATATTTTCAGGATTGATGTGTTGAAGGATGTTACTCTTGAGGGGGAGCAACACAGTGAAACATGGATGTTTTTGTCTCCACTTTGGCATTGTTGTCAAAGGGGGGGAGAAGATGTGAAGTAGAGAAGATATCTACAGTATTGAAGACATATGATATGGAAGAAGATGTAGAGATATCTTTGTATATTGCCATCAATGCCAAAGGGGGATATTGTTGGCATATGTGCAAAGTTTGATGACATGATGATAATGTATGTTGTCATTGATGTCAATATGTTGAAGTGTGAACTAGTATAATGATATGAACTAGTATATGTAGAAAGTGAAATGGTATGGTGGAATGTGAACCAGTATATGCAAAGTTTGCATGGTGGTTTCATTTGATATGACTATTGGTTGGTAGTCTCAGCTTCAAGGTTTCCGGTTGATGCATTTCAAGTCTGTGTGATTCAACCGATGATATTCTGTGATGAGTTAGCATTGAAATGAAGATCGAATTGTGTTGCCATGTCATCTTTATGCATGTGAATAATCTACTTTAGGATGTTGCATGAAGGAGTTGACTCTATCCACCTCGAGAATGTGCGAAATCTCAGTAAACGGTGGAGAGCGAGTGATGGGTTATCAGCTTCCAAAATCGATGAAGAACAGACGATGCGGAACATCTTGAGATCTATTCAAGAGTGTTTTACCCTATGCAATGTGATTGAATGGTCAGGATTGGACCGACTATATTGTTAGCCTAAGATGTTTAGGGTTTAGGTTTTATGCCACTAACCTATCTTTTACCTATAAGGTCGATGAGGTTTTTCATTTGAAGTTATTGGCAAATGTTGTGTGTGTGTATCTAAGTGAAGAGATACTTGATTCTTGCTAGACCAGAGAAGTGTGTAGATACCTGCAGAGTGTGATTGCAGAAGTAAAGGAACTAAAGTGGATCTGCATTGGCATTGAGTGTTGTTATCAAATTAGTGTATTACCTGTTGACTTCTAACCATTTCAGTAGTTGGAAAATCCCTTAACCGGGTAGCCTTAATAGGCTTTTTGTAAATCCTTTAAAAGGGTAACCCAAAATCATTGAGTTCTTAAAATCCTCTAACAAGGTAACCTTTAATGGGGTTTTAACCTTTAATCGGGTATTTAGCCATCCCTTAACCGTGTGTTCCCTAGTAGGATTGGTTCCTAGCAGAACCTATTGTAAAATCTTTAATAGCACTAGGCTCCTAATAGAGTGAACTTCAGAAGATTTTAGGAACAACTTGTGGGTATTCATCCCCACCGTGGTTTTTCCCAGTTGGGTTTCCATGTGAAAAATGACTGGGTTATGTGTGATGCTTTTTTATGTGATGCTTTAGTGTTTTCTGTTAAGCAGTAATGGAAGCTATTCCAATGGTCATAAGTTTTTCTGATATTAATTGCTTAAGCATATGTGTGAAGTTGATATGAGTTATTAGGTTTGGAGATGATCTAGATGTTATCGGTTTATGTCTATTATAGTCATACTGTATTTTATCGGTATTGCCTTGCTATAGATCAGTGATATTGTTTACCAGTTTGTGCAGTCTTTGTAGTTTAAGTTGTTGAAGAATTTTTTGTCCATACCAATTCACCCCTCATCTCAGTATCTGTTGAGTATTTACTGTTCATCACTATTCATCATTGTTTCCCATGGAGGAACCTTTGAATGCTAGAATCTGTTTGGTGGATGGAAGGAAATTCCTTGATGGAATGAGACATGAGAATGTGTGTTTTTCCTTAGTTCATAAGAAGATTGAGAACCTAGAGCATGAATAAGAACAACCGGAAGAGATAAAAGATTTGCTGACAGAGTATGAAGACATCATTTCAGATAATGTGCCCGATGGATTACCACTAGTGAGAAGTATCAGTCATTGCATGGACCTGGTTCCCAGAGCTAGTTTGCCTAACAAAGCTACACACCAGATGACATTGGAAGAGAATGAAGAGTTGAATAGACTAGTGTAGTAGCTATTGAAGAAAAGTTTGATCAGAGAAAGTTTGAGTCCTTATGCATTACCAATAGTATTAGCACCTAAGAAGAATGGAGAATGTAGAATATGTACCAATTCCAGAGCAATAAACAAGATCATAGTAAAATACTAGTTTCCTTTTCCTAGGATGGATGACATAATGGACTATTTGAGTAGAGAAAAATACTTTATAAAGATAGAAATGAAGAGTGGATATCATTAGATTAGGATTAGAGAAGGAGATGAGTGGAAGATAGCATTCAAGACAAATGAAGGACTGTATGAATGGTTATGTAGCATCATAAAATTGTGACCTTGCAATTTTTAACTACATTTGGGTCTTCATATTGGTGAAACAAATCCCTAAGCCTGATCAAAGACCCAAGACATGCTCAGATTGCATGAAGTCTCCACTTTCTCACATCCTGCATTGCCTAAACCCTTCTTTCTATCCTAGATAAGCATAGAATAGGGGTATGGCTCCCCTGTCCCTCTAGGACAATGGCGTGGCACCCCTATCCTCCTAGGAAAGGGGTGTGGCACCCTTTTCCTTGCCCTATTTTGGGCCCCAGCCATTCAAACTTTGCATTAGGCTTTGCATTTTTGGAAGTGGAAAAAGTTTCCCTATTTCAGCCTATGACAAAAAATTAGTCAATTAACCATGATTGATGAGTATATAAGATGCATTCTTCTCTCCTATCTGCATAGGTGAATAAGTCAATAAGCAGATAATTTCAATAAGCACACATGACATCAAAATTGCAATCCTTAGAGAAATCAAACATTCAAGAATTCCTTTCAAGAATTGAGCATTATCAAGTCTCCTTTCAAAGCTAGGTGTTGCATTAAAGTCAAGGATTCAACCATTGAATAGGATATCTCTTGTGACATACAATTCTACATACCCCTTTCAAACAACTCTATCAACATTTCAATTGCATCCTCTCTTGAGGTGAATTCTATTTCAGTCTTTAATTTACATTTACTTGCAAGTACTACTTTTCATCATTTGGTTAATTCCAAAACTAGGGTTTGACCTAAAGGCAAACCCCTAATCCCAACCTCTTTTCCTCTCTTTTCTGTGTGTAGGTTGTAGGTGCACAGCTATATTTGTAGATTTAGACTTCATTTTGAGAGGCAAAAAAACCCTTTTCTGGGTGCAGATGCATATGGTCCCAACAAATTTCACTTAAATTTGTAGGGGAGCTTTGTATCAACATTTTACTGTTGATTCCAGGTGTAGATCTTTAGCACACATTACTATCTCAAGTTATAGTCATTTCTCTGTCTCTTTTACTTTTATTCTTAAATCGCATAATTCAACCTTTTACATTCTAAAAGAGGGGTTACTTTTACTTTCCATATCCATTGTCAATTCACTTAGCATTCAATCTCTTCCTATTGAGATTTAATCTAGTGAATTTCCCCCCCTCTTTTAATGTAATGTGCATGAAAAGGTTAAGGAGAATCTTTTGTGAAACTTTCACTCCTTCTCTTGAGGAGAGAAAATATTTCCTCTTGATTTCTTCATCACCCTCTTTCACCACCATTATATTTTTGTGAACTTGACATCTTACATTCTTGACAATAAAAGTCATTTGATATTTTTCATTTACATGTTTAAACTTCTTAAAAATTTACAAAACTTAGTGGTTAATTCAATCAAAACCCTAGTTTAATAAAAAAGGAATTGAAATTGTGTCTTGTAGAGATTGCTATCTATTATTTTAGATCTGAAAAATTGCATTGATTGTCAAATTCAATTTCATCATTGTCTTGTTCAATTTGTAAATTCAAAATTACAAAATTAAGTGGTTAGTTGTCAAAACCCTAATTTTCAAAAATCAACTTGAACTTGTGCAAAAATTGAATTCACATTTAATTTGTTGGCCATTTGGTGGAATTGATTATGTGTTGCATTGATTTTTTGTCATTGATACCAACACTAGTTGTTTGGATGCTTTATCGGCACCCTTTTGGTGCCGGTAGGATGAGTGGTTTTCTGGTTGGTTTGGATCTGGCATGATCCGGTAAGCTTTGGTATGATTTTGTTATGGAATTATCTTATTCATGATACTTATATTCATAACCAATCAGTTGGTTTTGGTCTAGTGATTAGATACTATCATATTTTCTTAGAAGCTTGTCTTATGGTTTGAGTGAGGGTTTCACCAGCAAAGCTTTTGATGAAGATATTTGATGACATGCATAAGTGGTGTTGGTGCATCTTCTAGTGGAGTTTCTGGATACCGATGTTGATCATGTTTGAGACTTGGTGAATGGAGATGATTGTTGTAGTGTGTGGACCTATACTGGGTCTCGGTTGATCTAGGTTATGGACCAGCTTTAATGTAACATGTGGGTTACACCTTGCGATGTGTTTCTGGGATGTCTTATGTGTTGGATATTATTTGTTTGGTCTACGGCCGACATGTAATGTAATTATGTAATTGGTTTATTATCTTGTGGCCGACCTGATTGTTTATGGTCGAGGGTTTGTATAAATAGATATAAGATCTCAATATAGATCATAATATATGGTACAAATCAAGGGACATGGATATTTAATGTGCGAATAATGTAATATCATTCAGACAGAGGATTTGGTCGATCATTGGAGATCGAATTGGGTTTATGTAAGAGGATTTAGTCCTTTGATATTGAGCTTAATTGGAACTGTACTCGAGCATAGGAGATTCTATCTTTTGCAGTTCAACACTTCTTTGGATTGTAGTCTGGATTTCTATGTAGTTAGTGAGGCTCCTTTTGTGATGAGCAGTGTGCTCTAGGCTATTGGCCTTCCTACAAGTGCAGGCCCCTCAATTGTACTTCGCATACTTACTGCAAAATTATTTTATGATAGTGGGTAGGCTTCCCACCATGGTTTTTCCCTTTACCAAGTTTTCCACGTATAAATCTTGGTGTCATGTGGATGGTATTTATTCTGTGATTATTATTTATACTTAATTGGTTTAACTACTATTCTGGTATTACTGTTTTGGGCTCTGGTATTAAAGTTTTAATTGCTAATGATTCTGGTAATTTGTGACAACTGATTCACCGCCCCTCTCAGTTGTCTTTCAATTATTTGAATTGTCTAAAAGTTGGTATCAGAGCTTTGGTCCTCTTTGGAGAAAGCCTATCTTCTTGAGGAAGATCCTATGGTGACTAATAGCTCAGGTTCATCCAGTTCATTTGAAGCTATCTTTTGGAGAGATATTCCTAGGCTTGATGGAATAAATTACATAGTATGGAAGATTTAGATGGAGACTCATCTAAGATGTCTTGGCAAGGATATTTGGGAGATCACATAGAATTGTGTCACACCTTATATTTTTCCATCTGGCAATCCTCCTCTAACAAACCTAGATCTGGAGCTTGAGAATGATTGTAGAGAAAGAGAAGCCCTCTTGTGTGCACTTTCTAATCAACAAATAATGGGATTAACCAATAAATCATCTGAAAAGGATATATGGGATAAGTTGGAGACTCTTAATGAACATGACAAATATTGTTAAACTTGATGGTTATTGGGTGAGATATGAAAACTAGAAGATGGAAGAAGATGAAAGGATTACTACATTCATGGAAAGGGTAAATGAAATTGTTACAGGAATTCAATGTTGTGGTGGAACTCTGAGCAAAGATGAAATTATTCTTAAAGTTCTGAGAGCCCTACCACCGACTTACAAGATGAAGGATACTGCTATTAATGATTTGAGAATAATGGCTAATACATCTATCAATAGAGATAGCTTGGTTAGGAAACTATCTGCTTTTAAGCTTGAATAATTTGGACCTCCTGGAGCTGTAAAGACTGAACCTTCTTTTCATGCATCTACATCTACAATCAGTAAGAAAGATTGGAAAGCTTTATATGCAAAGGAATTGGAAGATTCGAAGGGAGAAGATGATGATTTTGAGAAACTTGAAGCACTATTTGCTAGAAGAGTACCTAAAGGACTGATAGGAAGTAAGTATGAAGGAAAAGTACCCTTTAAATGTTTTGCATGTAATAAGATTGGTCATTTTTCATCTAGATGTCTTGAAAGGAATTCAAGATTTGAAGAAAGAGTTATAATATCTTTTAAGCCTAACCTTGGATATCAGAACAAGTATAAGTATAGGAAAAAACTAGACAAATCATACTACATAGCAGATGAGGAAGACATTACTGATTTTGATGATGAACTGATAGAAGACTCTACTAGTGGTTCTAACAATAGGAAGGAATGGGTGTTCCTAGCTATCAAGGAAGATGATTCAACACTAGAAGAGAATGTACCTGAAGAGAAGGCACTTGTTGTTAAAATTGAAGACAAGAATGAATGCGTAATTGATAGTGGTTGTTGACATCATATGACTAGAGATAAAGGGAATTTTCTATCTTTGCAAGAATTTTATGGTGGTCTAGTTAGATTTGGAGATGAAAAAACATGTATGATCAAAGGAAAAGGAACTATATCATTGGATGGTAAGAACAATACTGACAATGTTTATTATGTTGAAGGTTTAATGCATAATATTTTGAGTGTAGGACAATTACTAGATAAGCGATTTCAATTACAATTCAAGGAAGGAAAATGCAAGATCATTAAGAGATCTAGTTTGGACATTGCAACCTGTACATAGACAAAAGGTAATAAATTTCATTTGAACTCCAGTGAGAAGACATGTTTGATTACACAAATTGATGAGTTGGCTATGTCATAAAAGGTTGTGTCATGTGAATTTTGATTGCATTGTAAATATCAGTTCAACTAAGGCAGTTAGGGATATACCTAAGATTATGAAGCCCTATAATCTGGTACGTAAAGAATGCCAAATTGGTAAATAGGTCAGAACATCTTTTAGGAGTATACAAGACAAATCTAATGATGTTCTTCATCTTATTCATATTGATTTGTGGAGCCCTGCTAGAGTTAAAAGTTTTCAAGGTGATAGATATTTCATGCTAATCATGGTGGAGAATTGAAGATTAAATGTTTGAGGTCAGATCATGGTGGAGAATTCACATCCAGTGAGTTTAATAATTTTTGTGAGAAGCATGGTATAAGGAGACAATTTTCTACTCCTTGGACACCTCAACAGAATGGAGTTGTGGAAAAGAAGAGAACTATCTTGGATCCTAGTAGAATAATGATGGTGGAAGCTAGTCTACCTCATATCTACTGGAGAGAAGCAGTGAGCACAATGGTTTATACATTCAATAAAGTGCATATGAAAGGAGAAACTGGTAAGACACCTTATGAATTATGGTTTGGAAATACACCTAGAGTTAATTATTTTAGAACCTTTGGTAGTAAATGTTATATTAGGAGAAATGATATCATTGGAAAATTTGATCCTGGATGTGATGAAGGCATATTTCTTGGTTATTATAATGAAAGCAAGGCATATAGATGTTATAACAAGAGATTGCAAAGAATTGTGGAGAGTGCTAATGTAAAAGTGGATGAGATGGATAGAAGTCAAATCAAAGTTTATGAGAAGGAACCATCAGTGGAAATGATTATATTTGAACCGGTAGCACTTTTACTAGAATAAAGTGTTGAACTAGTTACTCTGGTAGTATAAAAAAATTCTACAGTAAATGAAGAACCAGGAAGAGGAACAGAGAGTCAGAGGACTCCTAGGTATGTGAGATTGAATCATTTAGAAGACCAGATCATTGGGGATAAGAACAATGGAGTAATGACAAGAAGAAGACTGGAAACTAATGAGGTATGCTTAATTTCACAAGTTGAACTGGTATCAGTAAATGAGGCATGTAAAGATGAATATTGGTTGAAAGCCATGGAAGAAGAATTAGATCAGATTGAGAAAAATAACACATGAACTTTGGTTCCCTGGCCTAAAAATAAAAATGTTATTGGAGCTAAATGGGTTTTTAGGAATAAATTGAATGAAGATGGTCGAGTTATATGAAATAAGTCTAGATTGGTTTGTAAAGAATATTCTTAGAAGGAAGGAATTGATTATGGAGAGACTTTTGCACCTGTAGCTAGGATTGAAGTTGTAAGATTATTTCTTCCCTATGCTACTTATAAACACTACAAGGTTTATCAAATGGATGTTAAGAATGTATTTTTTAATGAGAATCTTGATGAGGAAGTTTATATTGAGCAATATAATGGTTTTTCACTATCAGATGATACAAACATGGTTTGCAGGTTAAGGAAAGCTTTATATGGATTGAAACAAGCACCTAGAGCTTGGTATGCAAGGTTGGATAAATATCTTTTTAAGCTTGGTTATACTAAGGGTAATGCTAACAGTAATTTATATTATAAAATAATTGATGATGATATACTGATTATTGAAGTATTTGTTGATGACATTATGTTTGGAGGTGAATATAAGTTGTGCATAGAATTTTCTAAGAATATGGAGAAAGAATTTAAAATGTTTATGATTGGTGAGATGAAATTTTTATTAGGTTTGCAAATTACTCAAATTGACAAAGGTATTTTCATCTATCAAACTAAGTATGCTAAGGAATTTTTGAATAAATTTGGTATGGGAGACTCTAAACAAGTAAGTCCTCCTATGGTTACAAGTGAGATATTGACAAGGAAAGATGCTTCTGCATCGGTAAATCCTACCAGATACAAATCTATGATTAGAGGTCTTCTTTGTTTGACTTAGACTAGGCCTAACATAATGAATGTTGTGTGTATTATTTCAAGATTTCAGAGTGATCCTAGAGAGAATCATGAGAGTGCGATGAAAAGGATTTTTAGATACTTGCAAGGTACATCAAAATATGGTTTGTGGTACCCTAAGAAAGATAAATTTATTTTATGTGCATATATAGATGTTGATTGTGCTGGAGATGTTGATGACCTAGAAAAGTACTTTCGGTGGAGATTTCTTTCTTGGAAAGAAGTTGGTTTCATGGATTAGAAAAAAACAATCATGTACTTCTGTATCTATTGTTGAAGCTGAGTATGTTGTTGTTGTTGCTAACTGTACACAAGTTCTATGGATGAAGAAAATGTTGAATGATATAAAGATGGATTGTAATGCACAGGTAGTTATTCATTATGATAACTTTGCTGCTATTGATATATCAAAGAATCTGGTATTTCATTCTAAGACAAATCACATATCTATCAAGTACAACTTTTTTAAGGAAAAGCTGGAAGCAAATTAAGTTAGACTGGTTTATGTGAACACTAAAGAATAGATTGTCGATATTTTCACTAAACCTTTTCCTAAAGAATCATTTGAGTACTTCAGAGACAGATTGGGATTATTTGCCCCTCCAGTAGAGACTTGATTGATGCAGTTTGGCACTAGTCCGGTATGCATTACTAGAGATACTATTCATTCCAACACTGATATGGGGATGCTACTTCTCAGGAGGAGTAGTCAGCTTTGTGATTCAGTAATTTATGTTTTTCCTTTGATATTTATGTTAGATTTCAGACATTTATGTCAAAGGGGAGAGATATTGATTTGAAAAATAAAAAATTAAGGAGTTGTATACATTAGGGCGAGAGATATATGTATATTTCAGATATTTACAAAGATATCATTCACAGGGGAGTTTTGTCTTTATTTCAAAATTATATGTGGGATATTGTTGGCTATCTTCCATTGGGAGAGACTTGTTTGACATTTCTTCATACTTAGAGTTTTTTCACATCTAGTGTTGCCATAATTGCCAAAGGGGGAGATTGTTGGCCATTTGGTGGAATTGATTATGTGTTGCATTTACATTTTGTCATTGATGCCAACACTAGTTATTTGAATGCTTTACTGACACCCTTCAGGTCTTGGTAGGATGAGTGGTTTTCTAGTCGGTTTAGATCTGACATGATCCGGTAGATGCCGCTATGATTTGGTTATGGAATTGGCTTATTCATGATACTCATATTCATATTTAATCAATTGGTTCTGGTTTGGTGATCGAATTCTATCCTATTTTCTTAGAAGCTTCACTTCTAGTTCTAGCGAGGGTTTCACCGACAGAGATTTTGATGAAGATCTTTGAGGACATGTATAAGTAGTGTTGGTGCATCTTCTAGTGGAGTTTCTAGATGTTGATGGTGATCTTGCTTGAGACTTGGCAAACGGAGATCATTGTTGTAGCGTGTGGACCTATACTGGCTTCCGATTGACCTAGGTTATGGACCAACTTTAATGTATCATGTGGATTGGACCTCTCGATGTGTTTCTGGGATGTCTTTGTTAGGATTCCCAAAGATACTAAGAAGGGGGGGGGGGGCGAATTAATATCTAACCGATTTATGGATTTTCTGAACATATTAAATAAATTACATTCCAAAACAGTGTACCAGTAAACAAGAATTAATGCACTAAATAAGAACAATAACCACAACATAAAAGGCACACCATAACACAATATTTTTAATGAGGAAAACCAATGTGGGAAAAACCTCGGTGGGATTTGTGACCCACAATATTCGCTCACTAGCCAATAAGTGAATATTACTAATACAATAGGGGCCTACACCTACAAGAAGGCCAACTGCCTAAAGCTCATTGCTTAAATACAAAAAGAGAAGTCTCATTGACTTACAAAAATGGATTAAGTAAATCCAATATCATGTACTACTTCAGTTCAGTATCTGCTATGCCAAGTTTAGTACTGGTTTAAGGTCATGCAACCTCCATAAACCTTATTCCAAACTCTGCCTTAATATTCACACATTACTTTTGCAATAATCTAGCCATATCTACATTTCTTAAATGATCTACAAGATCTCATACTTATATGAGTCCTATTACAATTCACCTTGTCGGCTTACAAAAAGATTTAATAATTAAATACAATAAACAAAATCCTCTCGGCTAGGGTGCCAGTAAACATCTTTTTCGTTGTCAATGTTGATGTCTATGCTTATGTCAGTGTTTGCCAGTGCCATAAGATTGTAAGGTTGCCATAAATGACAATACCTTCAATCACCTACAATTTCTCATTGGAGTGTTCATTTTCCAACAATCTCCCCCTTTGGCATTGATGGCAACACTCATGAGAAAAATCCAAAAAGTGTATCCAAAAAGTGTTGTCCAAAAAGATCTGCCAAAACTATGTGCTCCAAAAATGTGTGCTCCCCCTGAGTAGATGATCTCTTCTATCTTACTTCTTTTTCTCATCCTCTACTACTCCCCCTTTGGCATCAATGACAAAGGTTGTCAATTAATGTCAATTGAGTGTAGTTCCTATCTGGATCCCTGTAACCAGTGGGTTACAATCTGATATAGATCCACTAATGCAAACTTTAGGCTATTACTGAACTTCTCACTTTCCTTTAGTGCTACTTCATTCCTTTGGATTGTACCAGTGTGTTTGTGCATTTTTTCTTCTGGTATCTTAAGTCCCGAAACAAGAGCCTCAAAAATCTCTTTTCTCAAAGAGATGAGGATATCTAGTTTAGGACCTAGTTTGCACTTCAGTTCCTTTGCTTTAAACTTTAATCTCTCCTTATCTTTTTCAAGTTTTTCAATTTTCTCTTCATAGCCGGTAATTTTCTGTTCTACTACCGATATGGAGTGTAATGAACCTATTAAACTATCTGCAATATTATTGATTTCCTTTTGTTCTTTACTGATCTCTTTATCTATATCCTCTATCAAAATGGTTGTCTTACATGAATCTGTGTACAATTTCTTGAATTCCAAAATTATCTTGCCTAGTACCAGTAATAATGTATCTATATGTTCCTTACTCTTCTTTACTGTCTCCTCAAGGAATTTTTCCTTCTCTTTATTCATTTTCTCTCTGAAAGTCTCCTCATTGATCTGATAAATTGTTAAAAGATTGTTGGTTATATACTTAGACAATGTGTCTAATTGGCTTAAAGAATCTTTGTTTTCTATGTTACACTTGGGTGCAATCATCTTTAAAATTGGTATGGTGTCATCAATTGACTTATATGCAATTGCATTGCAATCAATTATTTTCTTAATTGAATCAAGCAATACCTCTATTACATTGATTGGTCAAAATTCTATCAGTGAAGAACCAGATGATTGACCAACTATCTTAACAATCTGTAATCCACCAGTGAGAGGAACCTCGTTGCTTATGGTGAACTCTGGTAGGTCAGTTTGAGTCTGGATTTCTACAAGCAAGGGTTTATGTTTCTTAGAGGATGCCGGTGGCACAAACTCTGTATTAACCTTTAACTAATCCTTCTTCTCTTATGATTTCTTAGAGCTTTCCACTGTCGGTTTTTCTGATTGTGACTTTGTGTTTTCTACCAGTTTCTCTGTGTTTACCTTTGAAATGTCTACAGCTGGTATCTCAATATATTTTTCATTGCTACTAGTTGTCAGTTTCTCAGTAGATACACTAGCATGTACACTAGTGGTATGTGCATTTCCTTTGTCCAGTGGGTTAGTTGATTGTTCAGTTTGTTGCTCAACCCCAATTTTAACGTTTCCAACAATATTTGTCTCAACTGTAATGTCTAGTGTTGGTGGCTCATTTTCCATGTCACTTGATTCCTTATCAACCACAATGTTGACTTCCTGTGTGTCAATATTCATTGTATACAACACTTCTGAATCAGGATTTGTGTCCTCATGTGTTGTCTCCATACTCTCAACATTATCTGTCACTGGTGGTGTGTCAACACGTTGTTCCAATGGAGTATAAGAGGAAGGTGGGGGAAAGTTATCTATTATCTTTATTCTCAGAGGTCCACCTACCTTACCTTTACCCTTATCTTTGTCCTTTTGGTAGACTTTAAAAGTCTTTGGTCTCTTAAGCTCTTCTTGTTTCTCTTTCTCAACAAAGAAAATATCCCATTTGTCTACAGTTTCTTCTGATATATCATTAACTCTGCCAACCATTAGTGCTACATGTTGGTGACCGGTTGAAAATACTGTCTGGTTAGCCTCACTTATCAATTCATCAATTTCTTCTGTTCAATTCACTGGGTGAACTGCAAGTAGTTTCTCTATCTTCATATTTTTATCCAATTCAACAATTGATGCTCTCCTTGCTTCTAACCTTCTATACAACTCATTGGGTAAATCATCTACAACCTCAATCAAAAATTTCTTGTAGATATCCAAGTGTAGGATAACACTATTTTCTATGCTTTCCTTTTCATCACTATTAAAAGTATCATACAACTTGCTAATGCTTGATAAGTTACCATTTTTCTATTATCTCATTCAAAAGGTTGTCAAGTGGAGGAACAACTTGTTTTTCTTTCATTTCTTTGGTGTCAACTTCTTTGCTGGAGGCCTAATTGCCTGTTGTTTCTGTTTGGTTCTCTTGGGTGCAGGAGAGGGTACTAGTGAGGGTTTTCTTTTTCTTTCTACCCTTTTGAATTATACCAGTATTTCACTATCAGATGAGGTAGCAACAGGTGAAAGATGTGTTTCTAGTTGTGTGTAGGGTAAAAAGCGAGACTAGGTTAACATGCCCTAATCCTACCTTTTGACACACATTACGGAATATGAAAGAGCCTAGAGGTATCACACAATTGGGTACTTCTTCTTGTGAAAGAGAGAGCCACGGGCTACCTATTAGGATTTCTATTCCTTTGTTGTAATCGAAAGATAAAATGATGCAAGTTCAAGTCCTAATCCCAAAATGCATGCATAAACGAATAACAAGATTGCAGAATTGAGATTAAACAATGAACAAATGCAAATACAAGGACAAAACAAGAATGTAGATGCATACCCAGAGTCAAAATCTGACTGAAAATGTTCAGGATGGGGGAGTGGGCACCACTGTCCTGATACTGTGTCGGAAACTGCACCTGAAATTGCTGTTTTGCACCCCGGAAGGCTATTGGAACTGTCAGAAATGTTGTCTGTCCAGAGGACCAGGGCGCCCAGCGCCTCTGTCCCAGGGACCAAGGTGCCCAGTGCCCCTGTCCTGGCAGGACCAGGGTGCCTAGCACCCCTATCCAGGTCTTCTGCTCTGCAATTGAATGTGGAGTGTTGTCCCGACCTGCTCTTCCCGGATCTGTATCCTGCGGCGTCGTCCGAGTCTTGAAACATGCGCTTATATCTGAAAAGGGTGTGTGGGTGGCTATATAGAGTTTTGCCTTAGTCAAACCCCCGCTTCGGTGATTTCCACCTCCACGAATAGCCAAGTTGTATTGTAAATGTATTGTGTGTGCAGACCTAGTGTGTGTGCAAGGTCCTAAAATGCAAGAAAGCAAACTAGAGCAACCTAGAAAGTAAACCCTAATTGCTTGTAAATGATGTAAATGCTCTAAATCAAGATGCAAAATGATCTAAAGCATGAATAAGTGATATATTGAAGCTTATGCAAAGACATGAAAACAACATGAAATCATACCCAACCCTCAAGGGAGGGGTACAAGCCAATCTCCAGTCGGTAATCTCCTATTGTTCTTCAATGTCTTCCAAGCCCTAAATGGATGAATGAAATTGATAAGTGCTTGATAGAGGAATGTTGAATGTTGTTGAAGTCTTCCAAGATCTTCTCTTTCGCTGCATATGAGGTTCCTGAAAACAAAATTCCCATCCCTTCAAATGAAGAAAGAGAGCTCTTATGTAGGAAACCCTAGGTCGTAATTTCATCTTTTGGCGGACCTAGAGATTGAATATCCCGCCAATTTCTTGGGGTTAAGCTTTATTTTATGATTGGATCGCGCCCCTAAAATTTCAGGAAAAATGTCCGGGACCATGTGCACTCCGGGCACCATGGTCCCGACAACTTTTCACCAAATTTCTAGGGCCGTCGGATATGATGATTTTAGAGAGAATCCCGAAGTTACAGGTGATTTCGAGATGTTTTGACCCCCGAAACCAAGCCCCCAAGTTCAAAATAGGACTTAATTAGGGTTTTTGATTGAATGATGCATTGGAGGAATAACATGAAAAGGGCACACTTTGACAAAAGGGCCCATCCTTATGATGCGAAGAACGATGAGATAGGACCTTAGACCTAATTAATTTGATTAATTAAGTGCTAAAGGAGAAATGCAATGCAAAATGTAAAATGCGCCAAGGCGGGTGCTAAACTAGGTGTGAAATTGTACCACCCTAGCAAGTGCGTACAATTTACGATGCTACAAGTTGTAACCCTTCCAAGTCTCTCTCCTTAATACCAGTTTTATTCAATATGTCTTCCTTGATTGCTTTTGCCTTCCTTGTTCCTTTTCTAACTATTTGTTCAATTTTCTTTATTCTTTTCTATGACTGAATGTTGCTTTCAATTGTTTCCGTACTTCCAAATATTTTCTCTATTGGATCTTTAGGGGCTTCAAGGAGGGATTTTGCATAAGTTTCTATTATGTTCTCATCAGCCTCATATCCCATCTCTGTAACCCAAATAGTCCTCGGAACCACTGCTTCCATCCAGATTTCATCTTTCTTTATCACAAAGCATATCTCCTTTTGATATTTGTCAATTATAGATTGAGATATCCTTAACCTAGTTTTCATCCTAGCCTTTAATGCCTGAAAGTGTTCATTTATGTTCTTTTCTTTGTCATCTCCCATGTTGTTTAGTATGTCCAGAAGTTGTTTTCCTACTAGTATGTCAAAACCAAAATCCTTTCTACCAATACTAGGTACTTCCTTGGTAATATATAACATCAAACATACAAGTAGGCTGCCAAATCTGAATGTACCTTTCTTATCACCTTTGATCTTGCTCAGATTGTCTATCAGTTCATCCTTCAACCATTCACATATGTCAATCTTTGCATTGTTGTTTACCATGTCATAGGCACTTTTGATACATAAGCTAGAAACAAAGTTTAATCTATTCGCATGTGTAGCCTTGTATCCAAGAATCATGCTAATGAACCTTACATTGATATCCTTTACATCATTTCTCTCAAGGATCTCTTGTCAAAGGTTGCACTAGTTAGGGTCATTATAGTGTCATTTGGAACCTTTTTAGTCTTTTTAGGCCTGCTACCGGTGGAAGGTAAGCCTATCACTGCCCTAACTGCTTCTTTTATTATCTTGTGAATGGAATCCAACCAAAATAGCTCCCCATGTACTTTGATTAACACAATCCTTATAACATTCTTTGAAAAATCAAGGATACTAAGAATCTCCACAAAACCTAGGGTTTCAACTATCTTATGTTTTGGTTTCACATTTCCATTAACATCACAAATTATTGTTCTATACATGTTCATTATCTCTTCATCTCCTAGTTATTCAATATAAAAATGTATGTAAATTCTAGGATCCTCAGCATATGCAACTCCTTTGGGTATTTTTGAAAATTCTCCTAGGGTATCATCTTTCTTCGCAATTTCGGTAATAATTTTAAATATGGGCCTAAGGTGCTTAACAACTTCAATTATAGTAGGGTTTGTAATGAATTCAGGTGTAGAGGAGGAAACCATTGTTATAAATACCTTAATTTGCCTCTAGGTTTAAATGCTTGGACGATTTGCTTCACTTCTCATTGTGGATGCCTTGGCTCAAGACTTTTGAGCTCTAAGGAAATTTGAATGCTTGGTGAATGAAAAAAGAGCCAAAATGCTTTCTTTATAATGTCATTTCCTTCAACTACCACATTAAATGCCCATCGGTTAAGTGAAAAATTAACTCATCTGCCAGTAAAGAAGTAATTCAACTTCTCACCATCAACTAAGGGTAAACTAGCATGTTTTACAATTTCTTGTCATGCCCCCAAGGGATTATTTCTCAGTTAGATGAAGAATCTCCTACCGCTGGAGTGGTACTTTGTTTTGTCGGTGGAGGAATATTCACATCAACATTCTAATCTGACTTTCTAATCCATTGTTTTAAAAATTATTTCTTTACTACTTCAACTTTCTCTTTACCTTTCAAACTAGATCCTTTGTTGTTTGTCGGTGATGCCTTACTTCTACAAAAATTTTCAATATGTCCAATTTTGTTACAAGCATAACAAGTCACATTATTTTTCTGAATTTCTTTTCCATATCCTATGCCGGTTTGTGTTTGATTATATAAGTGTCCAAATCTTCCACAAACATAACATCTTACATTCATTCTGCAATTTTCTGAATTATGACCAACTTTGTTTCATTTAGAACATTGACCGGTGGGTGCATTAGTGTTTTCATAGTTTCTAGATCTACACTGGTTTTCTCTATGACCATACTTGATACAGTTAAAGCATTTCCCATTAAATTTATAAGCACTGGGTTGTCTTACCATTTTACTATGATCATGATTGTTTGTAGTGCCGAAGCTTTCACCAACTTTAAAGCCAAGGCCATTTGTATCTCCATTAGGTTTCTGATTTTTCAACATGTCATCAAGTTCTTCTAAACTTTTCTTAAATTTTTCCTTGTGTTGATTTGCAATAGCCAACTCATTTTCCAGGAAATCCTTCTATCTCATGAGCTCATTTTTATCATGTTCCAAGTGAATCATATCTATTTTTAACATATCATTCTCATGACTGAGTCTTAGATTTTCATTTGCAGCATCATTGATTCTTCTAGCCAAATCATCTTCATTCTTCTTTCTATTTTTAGCTTCTTTACAAAATATCATGGTCATATATTGCATCTCATTTCTCAAAGACATGCTCTCTTGTTTCAACTTGCTTACAAGTTCATTAAGAGTCTCTTTTTCATCATCATCACTCTCTATCTTCTCATGAAGTTCTCTTCTTTTGTTCCTAGCAATAGTAGGATTCTCCTGAAGTCCTTGAATGATTTCCTATGTAGGCTTCAGATCATCTTCAAGTTTGATATTCTTCAATTTTTCTGCATCATAATCTGCAAGAGATGTTTCCAGTTGCTTTCTCAGATTATCCATCTGTACCAGTGTTAAAATCTCCCTCAAGATGTTAGGCTTTTTAAAATAGGGGACCAGGCTCTAATACCAATTGTTAGGATTCCCAAAGTGTTGGCATTTCAATAAGGAAATTGAGAAGGTTGTTGATGACTACAAATATAACTGGTTAAGGATATTTACTGTCTTAATATTATTATTTTGTCATTGATGTCAAGAAATTGATTTTCTATTTCAGTATGATGTTGCCATATCTTAAGAAGTATGTTTAGAATAGAGTTAAGAAGTCGGTAAAAGAATTAGAAAAGAATGTGATAAATAAGGGGTGGAATAAGTTATTCAATGGGCAACTTTTACCGAGTTAGACAATGATGAGATCATGATGTTTAGATTATTTTGATATTCTACATATGTTATTGATTGTAAGGTTAATACTATAATATGCTACCAAGCAAAGAACCTAGTTAGTAAACCCTAAGGAACTGAGAATAGGTTATCACTATTTGGTTAATGAAGGCAGAATGTCTACCGAGTGAAGTTTAGTATTTACCGAGTTGCAACCGAGTAATAACAGAATGCATTGAATGTATAAAAGCATTATTTAATGAAGGAAGCTGATGAGATGGAGTTGATTAAATGATTGGTAAGCCGTGAATAAAGTTTGTTAAGGATCTATGGAAAAGGAAGATCGGCAGGAAGATCTACAGCTCAAATTGAACCGCAATACCCTAGCACAAGTTCCAAGGCAAGGTAAAACATTTTCAGATCAAAGGATACATTGAACCTAGTCAAATTTGAAGATCTGATGGCTATGATTGATCATGGGAAATGTGATCAAGGAGATTGAGCGATTGGAAAAATTGTTTATAAATAAGGTATTATTGATAAACAATGTATGCAGGCAAGTGTATGCACAGGGATGCAACACAGTGATCACCGAGCACATAAGCTTGAAGACCTGTTTTGATAATAGAGTATAGAGCCTAGCAAAAGGACAAGATGAGTCCTATGATGAGATTGTACTGAGAAAATAAGGATCTGCTTTAGCATTTTAGATGTGAAGTTGCAAACATGTTTTTATTACTATTATTTTGTGAAGTGACAGAAAATCTCTTAACCGAGTGGACTTAAAAGTCTTATTTGTAAAATCCTCTAGCAAGGTGACATTTAGATTCAGCATTTGAAACCCTTTAACAAGGTCATCTCTAACAAGGTGAAGATCCTAATAGATCTAAGGGAAATCCCTTAACCGGGTCACATCTAGCAATGTGTTTGTAATCTTTAACAGGATTTTCTTTTAACTGAGCATACTCTAGAAGAGTATATTTCTTAGTGGGTCTGAAATCCCACAGTGGTTTTTCCCTATTTGGCTTTCCACATTAAATCTAGTGTTATGAGTGTTATGATGTTTATATGCTTTTGAGTTTGCATGTTTAGCAATTTTGGTTATATTACTGATGTATAGATTACAGAGGTTGAATTTGTTGTTTTTATGGATGATTAAGTTTGTATGATTCACCCCCCCCCCCCCCCTCGTCTCATCTTGTTAGCTTGACATCTATACTAAAAATTTAGTATCAAAACTATCAATTGGTATCAGAGCTTTGGACTCCGGAAGAAAAAGTCTATAGGTACTTGAGGCAAAGATCCAAAGATGTACAAGAGGGATGCACTGAAGCTGAACAAGTCAAGTTTCTCTACATGGTAGAAAAGGATGAAGCTACACTTATCAGGAGTTGTAGAATATGTTGTATATTATTTGGAGAATGATTTCATTACACCGAGCACCTATCCATTGACAATGGAAGAGATAAAGGTAAAGCAAGAACATATCCAAGCATTGATTGAAATAATATCTGCATTGACCGACTCAGAGTTTAATGACTTAGAAGGTTGCAATGATGCAAAGGCAATGTGGGATAAGCTCATATCTATGTATGGTGGAGATGAACATGTTCAAAGAGCAAAAGTGGATAGTCTAAGAGGACAACTTTAATCTATGAGGATGAATGAAGGTGAGAACATAACCCAGTACAATACAAGACTAAAGGAGATTGTCAATCAAATCAAAGGAGTAGGTGGAACTATTGAAGAAAAGGATATAACAAGTAAGTTGTTAAGAACCCTTCTACCAGCTTATGTAATCCGAGTCTCTGCAATCAATGAATTGAGGTCTGTACCCAATATGCCAGTTTGTTTAGATGCTACTATTGGTAAGCTACATGCTTTTGAGTTAAGTAATTTTGATAACAGTGGGTCATTGGTAAATAAAGTAGAATCTGCTTTCAGTTCTTTTCATCTTGATGAATCTAATGATTACAATGATAGAATGAGTAAGTATACTGAAGGAGATCACAATGGAGAAAGTGAGAGATTTCACAAGAATAAGGAAAAAGTACACAAGTTGTATGAAGAAATCAGGAAGCAAGAAGAGTTTGAAGCACTATTAGCTAGAAGGTTACTGAGAGGTAAAGGTAAGTATAAGGGAAAGCTACCTTTAAAATGTTTCAATTATGATAAGATTGGACATATGGCTTCTAACTGTCCTGACAGAGAATCTAGTGAAAAGAGAGATTACTAAGATGATAGACAAAAAGATAATCATCACAGAGGACAATGAGATTTCAGAGGAAGAGATAAGAAAACATGCCTAATAGCTGATGAGGAATCTAATGATGATAAATCAGATGAAACTGATATAGAGGAAGTTGTTTATGTAGCTATCAAAGATGGATCAGATGAAGAAAGGTATGAAAAAAAAGCTCTACTATCTCATATAAGTAAAAATGATTCTTGGATCATAGATAGTGGATGTTCACATCACATGACAGGTGATAAACACAAGTTTGTTATATTAGAAGACTATGATGGAGGCTATGTAAGATTTGGTAATGATGCACCATGTCCGGTAAAAGGTAAGGGATCTATAACACTTCTTGACAATGCAAAATGCAATGATGTTTATTGGGTTGAGGGCTTGAAATACAATTTTTTGAGTGTAGCATAGCTAAACAACACAGGTTACTAAATAGAATTTTAGAATGGAATTGTCAAAGTTCATGACAAACATGGAAAGTTAGCTGCTACTTGGACACAAACAAAAGGTAACACATTTCACCTTGACTCAACTTGGAATAATTGTCTATATGCAAAGATAGATGATACTTGGTTATGACATAAAAGGTTTTGTCATGTAAATTTTGATAATCTGATCAAAATAAGCAAGAAGCACCAAGTAAGAGGTCTACCGAGTCTTGAAAAACCTGAGAATGCTATGTGCTGAGGATGCCAAATGGGAAAGATGACAAGATAAAGATTTACAAGTAAGTCCTACACTTCTAAGGGAATTTTAGATCTTGTGCATACTGATCTTTGTGGTCCTATGAAAGTTTAGAGTTACTATGGAGATAAATATTTCATATTATTTGTGGATTATTACTCAAGGATGATGTCAGTAATGTTCCTAAAAGAAAAAACAGAAGCTTTTCAAATGTTTAACAAGAGTTGAAAATGAGACAGGAAGACACCTGAAATGTCTTAGATCAGACAGAGGAGGAGAGTTCACATCTGATGAGTTCAACTTATTCTGCAATGATCATGGTATTAAAAGACAAGTATCTGCATCAAGAACCCCATAGCAAAATGGAATAGCTGAAAGAAGAAACAGATCTATTATGGATTGTGCTAGAACCCTGATGATTGAAAAGAAAGTGCCACAAACATTTTGGAGAGAAGCAATAAGCACAGCAGTGTACACCCTGAACCGAGTACAACTAAAGAAAGGAACTTTGAAGACACCATATGAAATTTGGTATGACAAGAAACCTAATGTAAGTTATTTTAAAATCTTTGTAAGTAAATGCTATGTTTACAAAGATGATAGAAATGGCAAGTTTGATCAGAAAAGTGAAGAAGGAACATTTCTTGGTTATTCTTCTAGAAGCAAAGCATTTAAATGTCTGATCAAATCATCTAAAAAAATAGTAGAAAGTGCAAATGTGAAAATTGATGAATTTGCAGTAAGAAATGATGAAGAAAATTCCAAGGAACTAGAAGATTATGATGAATTTGTCTATGTTCAACCAACAAGTCTTACTGAGTAGACTGCTAAAGGAAATGAAGAGAATATCCAGTTACCGAGTGATGAAGATCATACAGAGCCTACCGAGCCTGTATTAGCCAAATATGTCAGAAGACATCATGCATCAAGTTAGATTATAGGAGATAAGGATGATCCAGTGATGACAAGGAATAAACTGAGATAGAACACATGTTTGATATCTGAATTTGAACTGAGAATAGTGAAAGAGACATTTAATAGTGAGGATTGGATAAATGTTATGACAGAAGAGATTGATCAAATCAAGAAGAATGTCACATGGACACTGGTCCCAAGACTGAAGGACAAAAATGTAATCGGTACAAAGTGGATTTTTAGAAACAAGCTGAATGAAAAAGGTGAAGTCATTAGAAATAAAGCAAGACTAGTTTGCAAAGGTTATGCTCAGGAAGAAGGAATTGATTATGGTGAAACTTTTGCACCTGTGGCAAGACTTGAAGGAGTAAGAACTTTATTGGCATATGCTACTTTCAAAAATTTCAAAGTATATCAAATGGATGTCAAATCTGCATTTCTGAATGGTAATTTAGAAGAAGAAGTTTTCATTGAATAGCCTGAAGGATTTGTTGAAGGAGAAAATAATGATCAGGTATGTAAATTGAAAAAAGCTTTATATGGTTTGAAACAAGCACCTAGAGCATGGTATGAGAGATTGCATTCATATTTGATCAAAATTGGTTTTATAAGAACAAGTGAAAACAACAATATGTACATGAAGAATGATGAGAATGGAATACTAATCTCAGCCATATTTGTTGATGATATTATCTTTTGTGGAAATGACTCTCTACGCAAGAACTTTGGAAATGAAATGAGCAAAGAATTTGAGATGTCATTAATCAGTGAGATAAAGTATTTTATAGGTTTACAGATACTGCAAATGAAAGATGATATTTTCATTACCCAATCCAAGTACATAAAGGAAATCTTAAAGAAATTTGGAATGGAGGATTCAAAACCAATAAGTACTCCTATGACTACCAACTATAAACTATCAAAGAATGATGAATCTATATCTGTTGATGAGATACTTTACCGATCTATGATAGGAAAGTTGCAATATGTTGTGCACAGTAGGCTAGATATAGCACATGCAGTAGGTATAGTTGCAAGATTTTCTGTAGATCCCAAGGAAACACACATGATAGCAATCAAAAGAATTTTTCAGATACCTGAAAGGCACCGAAGATTATGGCTTAGTATATAGAAAATGAAATGTATTTGATTTAAAGTTTATACTGATACTGATTGTGCAAGAAACATTGATGACAGGAAAAGCACAAGTGGAGGAGCTTTCTTTTTAGGAGAAAGACTAGTGAGTTGGCTTAGCAAGAAACAAGGATGTGTTTCACAGTCAATAGCAGGAGCTGAATATGTTGCTGCCGCACTAAATTGTACTAATATAGCATGGATCAAACAATTGTTGGAAGGCATAAATGAGCAAGTTATCGAGCTAGTAACCATATTCTATGATAATACCAGTGCCATAAACATTTCAAAGAATCTAGTCATGCACTCTAAGACAAAGCACATCTCTATCAAATATCATTATCTTAGAGAAGAAGTTCAAGAGAAGAAAGTGGTGTTGGAATATGTTAGAACAAAGGAGAAAATAGAAAATATCTTCACCAAACCACTACCAAGGGACACTTTTGAGTATCTCAGAAGTCAGTTAGGGGTCCTACCCCTATCTTCCATTCACTGACTGAGTTTGGTGAAAGCATCAATTCGATAACTCTACAAGAATATCTTTAGGAGTTGATGCTGATTTACACACTTTAGCAAGTTTTCTAAAGGTGTGCAAGAATCAATAACAGGGAACAGAATTTGAAGACAAAATTCTCTAATCAAGACTGAGTAGATACATAACAGTAAGGAATTCACTTCTCAATGGAAGAAATTATGCTTTAGTTCTTTTCATTTTTGGCATTGTTGTCAAAGGGGGAGAAGACTAACAAATGGGGGAGAAGTCTGAAGGGGGAGACTACTTTTCAGAACCTGGGAAAAGACTAATGACAGAAGAAGAGCATTTCAGCATTTCAGCATTCTGAATCCAAAATCATTTAGGTCAAATCAATTGGTTTTGCCATCAATGCCAAAGGGGGAGATTGTTGGCATTTCAATAAGGATATTGAGAAGGTTGTTGATGACTATCGATATAACTGGTTAAGGATATTTACTATCTTAATATTATTATTTTGTCATTGATGTCAAGAAATTGATTTTCTATTTTAGTATGATGTTGCCATATCTTAAGAAGTATGTTTAGAATAGAGTTAAGAAGTCGGTAAAAGAATCAGAAAAGAATGTGATAAATAAGGGGTGGAATAAGTTATTCAATGGGCAACTATTATTGAGTTATAAAATGATGAGATCATGATGTTTAGATTATTTTGATATCGTACATATGTTATTGATTGTAAGGTCAATACTATACTATGTTACCGAGAAAAGAACCTAGTCGGTAAACCCTAAGGAACCTAGTCAATAAGGAACCAAGAATAGGTTATCACTATTCGATTAATGAAGGCGGAATGTCTACCGAGTGAAGTTTAGTATTTACCGAGTTGCAACCGAGTAATAATAGAATGCATTGGATGATTAAAAGTGTTATTTAATGAAGGAAGCTGATGAGATGGAGTTGATTAAATGATTGGTATGTTGTGCATAAATTCTGTTAAGAATCTATGGTATTGAAAGATTGGAAGGAAGATCTACAACTCAGATTGAACCACAATACCCTAACACAAGTTCCAAGAAATGTATGCAAGTTCCAAGGTGAGGTAAAATGTTTTCAGATTGAAGGATACATTGAACCTAGTCAAGTTTGAAGATCTGATGGCTATGAATTATCATGGGAAATGTGATCAAGGACATTGAGCGGTTGGCAAAATTGTTTATAAATAAGGTATTGTTGATAAACAATGTATGCGGGCAAGTGTATGCACAGGGATGCAACACAGTGATCACCGAGCATAGAAGCTTGAAGACCTATTTTGATAACAGAGTATAGAGCCCAACAGAAGGACAAGATGAGTCCTATGATGAGATTGTATTGAGAAAATAAGAATCTGCTTTAGCTGTTTAGATGTGAAGTTGTAGACATATTTTTATTACTATTATTTTGTGAAGTGACAGAAAATCTCTTAACCGAGTGGACTTAACAGTCTTATTTGTAAAACCCTCTAGCAAGGTGACATTCAGATTGAGTGTTTGAAACCCTCTAACAAGGTCATCTCTAACAAGGTGAAGATCCTAATAGATCTAAGGGAAACCCCTTAACCGGGTCACATCTAGCAATGTGTTTGTAATCTTTAATAGGATTTGCTTTTAATCAAGCATACTCTAGAAGAGTATATTTCTTAGTGGGTCCGAAATCCCACAGTGGTTTTTCCCTATTTGGGTTTCCATGTTAAATCTGGTGTTATGAGTGTTATGAGTGTTATGATGTTTATATGCTTTTGAGTTTGCTTGTTTAGCAGTTTTGGTTATATTACTAATGTATAGGTTATCGAGGTTGAATCTATTATTTTTATGGATGATTAAGTTTGTATGATTCACCCCCCCTGCTCTCATCTTCTTAGCTTGACATCTATATTAAACATTTAGTATCATAACTATCACAACTATCACAAAGATACTGAGAGGGGAGGGTGAATCAGTATCTAACCAGTTTATGGATTTTCTAAACTTATTAAATAAATTGCATTCCAAAACAGTGTACCAATAAACAAGAATTAATGCAGTAAATAAGAACAATAACCACAACATAAAAGACACACCATTACACAATATTTTTAACGAGGAAACCTAGTGTGGGAAAAACCTCGGTGGGATTTGTGACCCACAATATTCACTCATTGGCTAATAAGTGAATATTACTGATACAATAGGGGCATGCACATGCAGGAAGGCCAAATGTCTAAAGCTCACTGCTTAAATACAAAAAGAGAAGTCTCACTGACTTACAAAAATGGATTAAGTAAATCCAATATCATGTACTCCTTTGGTTCAGCATCTGCTATGCCAAGTTTAGTACCAGTTTAAGCTCATGCAACTTCCATAAACCTTATTCCAAACTCTTCTTTAATATTTAAATATTACTTTTCCAATAATCTAAATAGATCCACATTTATTAAATGATCTACAAGATCTCATACTTATATGAGTCCTATTAAAATTTTCCTTGTTGACTTACAAAAAGATTTTACAATTAAATACAATAAACAAAATCCTGTCAGCCAGGGTGTTGGTAAACATCTTTGCCATTGCCGATGTCGGTGTATGTGCTTGTGTTAGTGTGTGTCAACGCCATATTATTGTAAGGTTGCCATAAATGACAATACCTTCAATCACCTACAATTTCTCATTGGAGTGTGCATTTGCCAACAGTCTTATGTGTTGCATATTATTTTTTTGGTCTAAGGCCGACATGTTTTATAATTATGTAATTGGTTTATTATCTGGTGGCCAACCTGTTGTGTAAGGTCAAGGATTTGTATATATAGATGTAAGTGTTGGCATATGTGCAAAGATTGATGACATGATGATATTGTATGTTGTCATTGATGTCAATATGTTGAAGTATGAACCGGTATATTGAAGTAAGCAAACTGGCAAGAGAACTGGTATGATATTGTGAACCAGTATATGTGAAAAAGTGAAGAGGTATGTTGGTTCAATTGAAGTGGTATGTTGGAATGAGAACCAGTATATGGGAAGTTTTGTATTGGGGTTTCATTTGGTATGACTACCAGTTTGTAGTCTCAGCTTTAGGGTTTCTGGTTGATCCATTTCAAGTCTGTGTGATTTGACCGATGACATCCTATGATGGGTTAGCATTGAAATGGAGATCAGATCATGTTGCCATGTCAACCTTGTTCATGTGAAGGATTTCCTTGAGGATCTTGCATGAATTAGATTTATCCTATCTACCTCGGCAATGTGCGAAGTCTCAGTAAATGGTGGAAAATGCATGATGGGTTATCAGCTTCCTGAAGTAGCAAAGAATGAATGATGGAGAATGTCTTGAGATCTGTTCAAGACTGACTTATTCAATGCAATGTGTTTGAATGGTCAAGATTGGATCGATTGTATTGATAACCTAAATGTTTAGGGTTTAGGGTTTATACTGCCGACCTATTTGTTTCCTATAAGGTTGATGATGATTTGCATTGTGAAGTCGTTGGCAAATGCTATGTGTGTATCCAAGTGAAGAGATACTTGATTCTTGCCAGACCAAAGAAGTGTGTTGATATCTGTAGAGTGTGATTTCAGAAGCTAAGGAGATAAAGTGGATTTGCCTTGGCATTGTGTGTTGTTATCAAATCAATGTATTACATGTTGACTTCTAATCATTTCAACAGTTGGAAAATTCCTTAACCAGGTAGCTTTAACATGATTTCATGTAAATACTTTAACGTGGTGACTCAATTCAATGAGTTCTTCAAATCCTCTTGCGAGGTAACCTTTAACAGGGTTCTAACCTTTAACTGGGTATTTAGCCATCCCTTAACTGGGTGATCCCTAACAGGATCGGTTCCTAGCAGAACCTATTGTAAAAGTCTTTAACTGGACTAGGCTCTTAACGGAGTGAACTTCAAAAGAGTTCAAAGAACAACTTGTGGGTATTCATCCCCACTGTGGTTTTTATGAGTTGGGTTTCCATGTGAAAAATCAGTGTGTCATGTGTGATGCTTTTCATGTGGTGGTTTAGTGTTTTATGTTAAGAGGTAATGCAAGTTGATTCAATGATCATAAGTATTCCTGATGTATTACTTGCTTAAGCTTTTGGGTGAAGTTGTGATAAGGTATTAGATCTTGAATTGATCTAGGGGTTACCAGTTTGTGTTTTTCACAGTCTCACTGTGTTTCACAGATAGTGCCCTGACTTAGATCGGTAATGATGTTTACCGGTTAGTATTGTCTCTGCTATTTGAGTTGTGGAGAAATTTTTTGTCTGTATTGATTCACCCCCCCTTTCAGGACCTACTAGATAGTTATTGTTCATCATTATTCATCAATTGGTATCAGAGCAACCTCTAGGTCCTTTGTGTTATAAGCTTAACCGCTTGAGGAAAAGATCCTATTCTAATGATGAGGAGAGAATGTCTTAAGTTTAATAGAGATAAATTTAAGATATGGAAGGACAAAATGAAGATATACATTAAGAGCATGGGTGATCAACACTTGAACTATGTTGAGAATAATTATGTTGTCCCTATCGGTACTCTCACTGATGACCAAAGAAGAGAAATTCAGGAGAATGGACAAGTAATGGAAGCTCTTATTAGCAGCCTATCTGATGTTGAGTTTATAGATGTTCAGGATAAAGACAATGCCAAAGATGTATGGGATGCTCTGGAGTCTATCTATGGTAGTGAAGAGCATGTAAAGCAGGCTAAGGAAGAAAGCCTTAGAGGAAAGTTTGAAGATATGCGAATGGTTGAAGGAGAGACCACTCAACAGTATGGGATAAGAATCAAAATTGTTGTAGGAGACATCAAGAGTGCAGGAGGAAAAATAGATGATTCCACCATTATGAGAAAAGTCTTGAGAACCTTATTACTAGTCTATGCAATAAGGGTTACCGCTATTCAAGAGTTGAGATCTATTGACAAGACAAAGATGTCCCTTGATTCTATCATTGCTAAGTTGACTGCTTATGAGCTAAACAGTTATGATGGTAGTATTTAGAAGACTGTTTCAACCTTTAAAGAATCTACTACACTATCTAGAAAGGGTAAAGAAGTTAGTACTAGTTGTGAATCTAGACAAAGCAGAGATATGGATGATGAAGAAATCCTGATGGAATTTGAAGCTCTTTTGGCCAAGAGACTTCCTAAGGGAACTAGTAAATACAGAGATAAGCTCCCTTTGAAATGCTTTTCTTGCAATAGGATTGGATACATTGATGTTAACTATCCTAATGGTGATAATAAGGACAAACCACAGAGGTTCAAAAATTTCAAAGGAGGAAATAGGAGAAACTATCTTGTTGCAGTTGATGAAGGTGTAACTGATGATGAATTAGAAGATGAAGAAAGTGAAGACATAGTATTTGTAGCTATCAAGGAAGATGTGTTAGACAAGAAGGCTCTTGTCTCCTGCTTTGATAATTCTAATGAATGGATTATTGATAGTGGTTGTTCTCACCACATGACTGGTGACCAAAGAAAGCTTTTGGAAGAGTATGATGGAGGTGTAGTACGATTTGGTAATGATGCACCTTGTATGGTGAAAGGAAAAGGATCCATCTCTCTAAATGGAAAAAATAGTGCTGATAATGTGTATTGGGTAGAAGGTCTCAAGAATAATCTTGTGAGTGTTTCTCAGCTGAATGATAATGGAATCACTCTGAAATTCAAAGATGAAGTGTGCAAAATAAAAGGAAAGAGTGGTGAATTGATGGCCACCGCTATGTAGACCAAAGGTAACCTATTTCAGCTAAATGCAAATATCAGCCAATGTCTAATGGCTAAGTATGATGACAGTGTTGGCATTTTCAATGATTATGTTGTGATTGTCATTGATGGACACACACTTGCTTTGAGATCACTTTTTGTTTGTATAAGTTATGCTCAACCGGTATTTGTTCCAAACCGATACTATGTATTATAGTCTTTAGGCTATCGGTGTTATGCAGAAAGTGTTTACCGATCTCAAGTGGTATGAAGACCCAGGTGGTATGAATACCTCAAGCGGTTCGAGGATCACAAAGTGATACGAAGAAACAAAGTGGTTGTTATCATTTTCCCAGTATTCATTTTGTCAAACTGGTAATCAGTAAACTATGAACCGGTAATAGGAAATTGTATGAACCAGTATTACTCTGTGATGAATTACCAACTGGTATTATTTTTGTGATGAGTTACCATCCATCGACACTTTGGTAGTGATTTTGTGTCATGTTACCAAATGTGTCTAGATACACTAAACCTAGGAACTTGCAATGTAATCCTATTGGACTGACATGAAATCAGATTCCTTTATAAGGACATCATGTCTAGGGTTCTAGGTGTGGTTAAGGTTTTTATTATTGCATGAGTTTTTGTATTAGCAATCATAGGAGAGAAGAGCAAGTCTGTGTGAAGTAACAAAAGTGTGGAGATTTTGAAGACTGAAGTAATGCTGAAATGCATTAGCAATGAGCTATCATGGATTTAATCAAGCTGACTTTGCTATTTGCTAGATCATTCACTTGTTGATTACTCACATCTTCGACAAGTGTGAAACCCTTAATCGGGTAGGCCCAAAAAAGCCTTTGTAAATCCTCTAACAAGGTGGTTCACAACTGTGGATCTAAAATCCTCTCACAAGGTAGTCTTTAATCAAACTAATCTCCTAACAGAGATTGAGATTCCTAACAGGATCTCTTCTAGTGAAGAACATTGTATTACCTTAACCAGTCTGACCTTAACTAGTCTGGTTTCTATTCTGCAGATAGTTACTTGTGAGTTTCATCTCACCGTGGTTTTTCCCATTTGGGTTTCCAAGACAAAATCTCTTGTGTTATGGTGATTGTGCTTCTATGGGTGAATGCCTTATTTGTTGTTTGGTTTGCAATTGTGTTAACTGATTTGTTAGCAAAACTGTTATACCGGTTTACTGCTAAACTAGTTAAGTGTTTGAGTTCAATATTTTTAGGTATACTAATTCACCCCCCCCTCTTAGTATTCATCAATTGGTATCAGAGCCAAACTTTGTATAAGTTAAACCACTTGAAAGGAGATATGGGGGAATACATTGTGAGGGAACTTACTCATCATCTCACTCAAACTGAGAAAGCCTATGATGAACTCAAAGCCAAGTATAAGGCCTCTATGGCAAAAATAAGAGAGCATGCTGAGAAACTTATGGAGCTAACTGAAAATAGTTCCTCTGATGAAGCGGACATAGAAGCCCTAGTTGAAGAAGTTGAAAAACTGAATTAGTCTAATGCTAACCTAAGAAGGGAACTTGAAGGACTGACTATTAGGATGTGTCAATAGCTTGAGAACTAGAGAAAAGCTGAAGATTTGGTAAAAGACAAAGATCATGAGATCTCCAAGATGAAACAAGAAATCAGTGCACTTATCGCTCATCTCCAAGAGAGTAAAGTGGAAAAAGAGGAAATACAAGGTGAACTAAACATGGCTATTTCTGAGAATGCAAATTTGAAGGAATCCAATGCTGCTATTTCCAAAGAAATCACTGAGTCAAAGGAAATACTTGCCAACTTCAACAAGAGCACTGTTAAGCTAGAGCAAAAGCTTGAATCAACTAAACTGGTAAAGAATACTAATGGACTTGTTTTCTCTGAATATGAGGAAGGTGAGACCTCTGGAACAAAATATGGAGCATCAAAGAAGAAACCAACATCAAAGGATAAAGGTAAGAAAAAGTTAAAACCTATTCTCTTTAATTATCTCAAGGAATGACATACTACTAATGTATGTAGAAATAAGGCTTACAATAACTTATAGTCTGGAAGTGGTGGCTATCAAGCGACAACCGGATGGAGGGCAACCTATTTGATTTGTCATGGTAGTGGTCACACTACTGCAACATGCAGAAGGAAGAGTGTAATTATGAATAATGGACCATGAAGAGCACCTGGAATGATTTGCTATCATTGCAACAAAGCAGGTCATACAGCAAGATTCTGCAGATCGAGAAAGAATATATCAGATGATATACCGGTCACTCCAGAAGAAAACATTGATGTTGAAACTATTCATATGGATATGAAGAAAGCATGGAAAAAGAAGCTAGAAGAAGTGTCTCAAGAGGAACCGGTTTCTGCACCTAGTGTGGAAATCTCTAAACTGGCAAACTAAGCTACAAAAAAGCTTAGGGGGAAACAAATTGGTGAAATGTTTCGAATCCCCAATTTACACCAGTAAAAGACCTTAACTGGTATGAGCTACCTGTCAATTGGTAGAAGACCGGAAATGGTAAAAGGCAAATTAGGGTTTATGCCCTAATAGTGGAGCATTTATTATGGTAGGTGAAGAATTCATTTAAAAGGAATTTTCAAGTCATTTTCACTTATCATTTGCAAGCGAAGAAATTTTCAAGTGCAGAGCAACAAAAGGCGATTTGTCTTGCAACTAAGAGGGATTTCAAAACCTTGAAGAAGAATCTGAAGATAACATTAATCAGTCAAGTGTAGAAATCAAAGCGGTAATTCTACAACCAAAGTAGTGTGTGGTGAAGTGGAATTTGCAAGCCCTAAATCTTGACTTGCGAAGGTATTTTTCAAGTTTCACTATTTATAGTGGCTTTAGCATTGCACTCTAGTTCTAGTGCACCCATTGATTCAATAGATTTCATCCAATCGAAAGCAAAATATAATGCATTATTCCAAATACCCGCTGGTGTTATAGTTGAGGAAGGTATTTTAGATTACATTGACTATAAAATTCAAGACCTAGGAACTCTAGTGATCCATTCTCAGTTGAGTTTGTTTTGCGAGAAGGACAAGAAGATAAAATCAAAATATAGCATCTTGGAAAAGAAGAAGCTGCACAATGCGGTCTATTTCCTTGAAGAATTCATAGATGATCACATCCGCATCATTCTAAGCAGAGTGTATGGTGACAAAATGTATTTGGAGCGGACACATGACAACACACCAGAAGCGATTCATGTCATCACTGGTTTTTGCAATGGTGGAGAAGTGCCAACCTTAAGGAAGATCATCAAGACCAAAATGACCAAGCTCACCGGTTCTGTGAGCAACCAATGGGGAATGACCATCAATATCATCAAGGATGATCTAGTCTAGTATGCCTACATGGTGATAGGTTATCAGACATTCTATGCTAGTAGGATCAACTTTGTCTCTGTTGCAGTAGTAAATGCCACCTACAGGATGATCATGGAAGATGCCTCATTTGATTTATGCACTTGTATGCAAAGGCAACTTCTGGTGAACCTAAAGTCAATTAAACATCATAATGCCTTGAAATTTAAATTTGGTCAAGTATTGGTAGGATTGTTCTTCTACTTCCAAGGCTATTTTCCAGGAGCTGGAGATATTCAGTGGTCTGCTGACCAACTGATAACCAAGCAAATCAAAGAGAGTCTTCAAGCCATTGGAACTGGTTAGCCTGAAGTATTGAACAAATAATTTGATGAGTTTAAGAGGAAGATGAGCCAGAGGATAAGAATATCTAGTGATATTGTCAAAAAGTATGAAGAAGATATTTTCTTTGCCATCAAAGTAGAAGAGTGCATAATGGAGGTTGTTGAGCCCAGAAAGGAAGAAGTGGAGCCTATGGGTTATGAGGTGATGTACGACATGCTAGATGAGTATGCTTCTACCCTACTTGCGTCACTGCTTGATCCTAAAATGAAGAGAACTGGCACGTATCTGGAAAGGGTTACACCAGTTGAGGAGCCCTCTATAAAGAAAGGAAAGGCAGTACCATTTGTATCGGCACCGGTTACTTTAGCTAGTCCTAAAGTGACCAAGCAGTCACCGACAAAGAAGAAACCAGAAGTTACACCCGCCAAGGTATTTGAGAGGAAGAGGAAGACAAAAGGAAATAGACTGGACTTGAAAAACACTGCATCTGGAGAAAATCCTAAGAAGACTAGGCAAACAAGGAAGAAGACAAAGACAACCAACAATGAATCGGCAACATCAGCACCAATAAATATTGATATTTCCTCTTATAAACCTTTGTCACATTTTCAAAGGACTATCAAGAATGTTAGAAGAAAATTGCTTAGTGATTTGAAAGAATATTTTGATGATTTCAATGACAATGAGATAGAGGAATTAGAACAAGAAGTCATTCAATATTTATGTATTAATGACCGGTCACCATCAGAAATTAGATCTGAGGTACCTAATTCTTTGTATAATTCTTTAGATAACAAATGGCGCATTGCCATAGAGAAGGAACAAGAAATAAGAGAGGAAGTGTTTGCACAATACTTTTATGATGTGTCTAATTCCGAACTTTATGAAGTTATGGAAAAATATAAAGGCCTCTTCTTTATGTGAAGAAGGAGACTCTTATTGCTAGAAGGGAAATTCCTTGAGTTGGTAAAAGATACCCACTCTCATGCCAAGGCAACTCTGAGATTGCACAATGTATCTGAAGCCAACAAAAAGGCTGAGCAAGAACTAGAAACCAATAAACCTGATGAGGTGTATGACAATGAAGGAGAACAGATCACTGCTCAAATGGACCCTATTGATGTTGATGCCTTGAATGGTGAAAATGTTACTCTAGATACACAAACAGAAATAGAAAGACAAGAGAAACAGGGTGAGGAAAAGAGAAAAGAGGAAGAGAAGAGAAAAGAGGAAGAGAAGAGAAATGAAGAGGAGAAGAGAAAAGATGAAGAGAGAAAACAAGAAGAGGAGAAGAGAAAAAATAGGAAGAGGAGAAGAAGAAGAAGGAAAAAGACAAGAAATAGGAAGAGGAGAAGAAGAAGAAGGAAGAGGAGAGGAAAGAAGAAGAGAAGCGACAAGAAGAAGAAAGGAAGAAGGAAGAAGAGAAAATAAAGAAAGAAGCTGAGGAGCAGAAGAAGGCAGAAGAAGATAAGCAAAAAGCCAAGGACAAGGAGGAAGCGACAAAGAGTGTCCAATGGATGCCTTAATGGTCACTCAAGAGATGAGTACCTTGAATGCCATGGAAGAAACGGTTTTCCAGATGCAAATGGAAAGTGCGGTTGCTACCTCATTTCTCGAGTTATGGTCTGTATCCATGAAGACATTTATGTAGGACTTTAAATCAATTTTTGACAAGTTTCACTATTTATTATCATAAACTCTTATGATTTAAATGCTAATGGAAATAGGGGTTATTCAGTTGTACTTTGTCATTCTTGGCAAAGGGGGAGTAGTATTCTGTATTTAAAATTTTGATGCATGTTATGTATACTTTCATGTTTATCTCTGTAAGGGAGTAGTATACATTGTATTTTCTACAAAAAGGGTAGTGTATGTGCTTAGGGGGAGTAATTTTGATTATGGCATATTTTTGTTGTAAAACACTTAGATGTCAAAATTTTTTCTAAGTGTTGCCATCAATGCCAAAGTGGGAGATTGTTGGCATTTTTGATGATTATGTTGTGATTGTCATTGATGGACACACACTTGCTTTGAGATCACTTTTTGTATGTATAAGTTATGCTCAATCAGTATTTGTTCCAAACCGGTACTATGTATTATAGTCTTTAGGCTATCGGTGTTATGCAGAAAGTGTTTACCGATCTCAAGCAGTATGAAAACCCAAGTGGTATGAAGACATCAAGCAGTTTGAGGATCCCAAAGAAATATGAAGAAACAAAGTGGTTGTTATCATTTTCCCAGTCTTCATTTTGTCAAACAGGTAATCAGTAAAATGTGTCTAGATACATTGAACCTAAGAACTTGCAATGTAATCCTATTGGACCGACATGAAATCAGATTCCTTTATAAGGACATCATGTCTAGGGTTTTAGGTGTGGTTAGGGTTTTTATTATTGCATGATTTTTCATATGAGCGATCATAGGAGAGAAGAGAAAGTTTGTGTGAAGTAACAGAAGTGTGGAGATTTTGAAGACTAAAGTAAAGCTGAAATGCATTAGCAATGATCTATCATGGATCTAATCAAGTTGACTATGCTATTTGCTAGATCATTCACTTGTTGCTTACTCACATCTTCGAAGAGTCTGAAACCCTTAACTGGGTAGGCCCAGAAAATCCTTTGTAAATCCTATAACAAGCTAGTTCACAACTATGGATCTAAAATCCTCTCACAAGGTAGTCTTTAATTGGACTTATCTCCTAACAAAGATTGAGATTCCTATTAGGATCTCTTCCGGTGAAGAACATTGTATTACCTTAGCTAGTCTGACCTTAACTGGTTTGGTTTCTATTCTGTAGATAGTTACTTGTGAGTTTCATCTCACCGTGGTTTTTACCATTTGGGTTACCACACCAAAATCTCTTATGTTATGGTGATTGTGCTTTTGTGGGTGAATGCCTTATTTGCTATTTGGTTTGCATTTGTGTTAACCAGTTTGTTAGTAAAACTGTTATACCAGTTTATTGCTAAACTGGTTAACTATTTGTGTTCAATATTTTTAGGTATACTAATTCACCCTCCCTCTTAGTATTCATTAGACAGTTGGATATTACATAGGAGACTCTACCATGTAAATGTTGATAACATTCTGAAGGCCAGTATGATCAAGGCAGTTAGAGGATTGCCTGTGCTAAACAAACTAGAGAATCCTCTGTGCAGAGAATGTCAACTGGGGAAAATGTCTTCCTCAACCTTCAAAGGTAAATCTTTCACAGCAGATAATTTACTTGATCTTGTGGATACAGATTTGTGTGGTCCTATGAAAACTAGGAGTGTTCAAGGAGATAGGTACTTTATGATTCTTACTGATGATTTCTCAAGAATGATGTGTGTCACATTCTTGAAACACAAGTTTGAAGCTTTTGGAAAGTTCAAAGCCTTCAGAGCACTGGTTGAAAAAGAAAGTGGTAAGAGAATCAAATGCCTTAGAACTGACCAAGGAAGTGAGTTCACTTCTAGTGAGTTCAATAAGTACTATGAAGAAAATGGCATCAAGAGGCAACTATCTATCCTCTGGACTCCACAATAGAATGGCCTAGCAGAAAGGAACAACCAGACTGTAGTTGAAGCAACTAGAACCATGGTGATTCAAGGAAAGGTTTCTCACACTTTTTGGAGAGAAGCAGTGAGCACTGCAGTCTACACAATGAACTGGGTACTCATTAAGAAAGGTAAGGATAAAACACCTTATGAGTATTGGACCGGTAAGACTCCTATAGTAAGCTACTTTAGAGTGTTTGGTAGCAAGTGTTATATCAAGAGGAGTAAACACTAGAGTAATTTTGATACAAAATGTGATGAGGGAATATTCCTAGGGTATTCGACCAAGAGCAAAGCTCTCAAATGTTTCAACAATAGGACTCTAAGAATTATTGAAAGTATCAATGTTAGAGTTGATGAAACCTCTGAGAAACCCAAGGAAATCAATAGTGAGCAAGTGGTAGATGAATCAATTGTAACCTTTTGGGAACCGGTTGCAAAATGGCCTAGTACCAGTAACAAGGCTCCTACACCAGTAGATGTTGATGTTGATGAAAATAAGGATGAAGAAGAAAAGCAAGAGGAATTTGTTTAGATCATTCCTAGGTATGTAAAGTTGAATCATGATCCAAAGCAGATCATAGGATATAAGGATGCATGAATTATTACAAGAAGAAAGGTCAGAGAAAACTCTTGCATGATCTCTGAATTTGACCCTAAAACATTTAAATAGGCACATAAAGATGAAGATTGGATCAAGGCAATGGAAGAGGAACTTGACCAGATAGAAAATAATGGCACATGGTCATTGGTACCTAGACCTGAGCATAAAAATGTCATTGGCACCAAATGGGTTGTCAGAAATAAGCTGAATGAAGATGCCACAGTAATAAGAAACAAAGCCAGACTGGTGTGTAAGGGATATGCTCAAGAAGAAGGAGAAGAATATGGAGAAGCCATTTTTCCAGTAGCCAGATTGGAAGGAGTTCGAATGCTTCTTGCATATGCAGCCTTCAAGGGATTCAAAGTATATCAAATGGATGTAAAATTTGCATTCTTGAATGGAATACTTGAAGAGGAGGTGTATATAGAGAAACCATATGTATTTTCCCTATCAGAAGACAATGACATGGTGTGTAGGCTACATAAAGCCTTGTATGGATTGAAGCAGACACCTAGAGCATGGTATGAATGCTTACACTCACATCTTGTAAAGATTGGATTTAAAAGAACAAGTAAAGATAGCAATATCTAACTGAAGTTAGAAGGAGATCAGATGCTAATCTGTGAAGTATTTGTTGATGACATAATTTTTGGTGGAGATGACAAGATGAGTCATGCATTTGCAGATGAGATGAAGAAGGAATTTGAAATGTCACTAATTGGAGAGATTAAGTTCTTCATTGGACTACATATTCAACAATTGAAAGATGGTATCTTTATCACTCAGTCCAAGTATGTCAAAGAGGTGTTGAAGACCTTTCGAATGGAAGATAGCAAACTGGTTGGTACACCGATGGTGACTGGTTGTAAACTATCAAAAGAAGATGACTTAGTATTGGTGAATGAGAAAGAATATCGATCAATGATTGGTAAGTTGAACTATGTAGTACACAATAGACTGTACATTGCACATGTAGTGGGCATTACTGCACATTTCCAGAAAAGTCCAAGAGAATCCTACTTGGTAGCAGTCAAGTGGATTCTTAGATATCTTAAGGGAATTGTAGACTATGGATTGTGGTATCCATACAGTAATGATTTCAACCTCAAAGTGTTTACAGATGTTGATAGGGCTGGTAATGTGGATGACCAGAAGAGCACAATCGGTGGTGCATTCTTTCTTGGTGGTAGACTAGTCTCATGGATGAGTAAGAAACAGAGTTGTATCTCTCAGTCTATAGTAGAAGTGGAATATGTTGCAGCATTTATGAACTGCACTCAGACAATTTGGATGAAGCATGTATTAAGTGGTTTCAAAGTTCCTGTACATGAACCTGTGACTATATTTTGTGATAGCACAAGTGCAATTAATATTTCTAAGAATCTAGTTTTCTATGCTAGAACCAAGCAGTTCGAGCTCAAGTATCATTTCTTGAGGGAGAAGGTTCAGAACAAAGAGGTTGTATTGGAACATGTTTCTAGTAAGGAGTAGTTAGCAGACATATTTACCAAGCCTCTACCAAAGGCTACATTTACCTATTTAAGAGGTGAATTAGGGGTGTTGCCCCTTCAAGAGGTGAACTAAAGGTATATGCTCCACATCAGTCAGGTAGTGCATTGACAAATCTTTTTAGGATTGGTGTGTTGAAGGATGCTACTCCTTAGGGGGAGCAACATAGTGGAACATAGCTATTTGTGCCTCCACTTTGGCATTCTTGTCAAAGGGGGATAAGATGTGAAGTGGAGAAGATATCTGCAGTATTGGGAATAAGATGTGAAGTAGAGAGATATCTTTGTATATGGCCATCAATGCCAAAGGGGGAGATTGTTGGCATATGTACAGAGCTTGATGACATGATGATATTGTATGTTGTCATTGATGTCAATATGTTGAAGTATGAACCATTATATTGAAGTAAGCAAACTGGCAAGAGAATAGGTATGATGTTGTGAACCGATATATGTGAAAAAGTGAAGCGGTATGTTGGTTCAAGTGAAGCAATATGTTGGAATGAGAACCAATATATGGGAAGTTTTGTATTGGGGTTTCATTTGGTATGAATACCGGTTGATAGTCTTAGCTTCAAGGTTTTCGGTTGATGCATGTCAAGTCTGTGTGATTCGACCAATGACATCCTATGATGGGTTAGCATTGAAATGGAGATCAGATCATGTTGCCACATCAACCTTGTGCATGTGAAGGATTTCCTTGAGGATCTTGCATGAAGACAATTGATCCTATCTACCTCGGGAATGTGTGAAGTCTCAATATATGGTGGAAAACGCATGATGGGTTATCAACTTCCTGAAGCAACAAAGAACAAATGATGGAGAACGTTTTGAGATCTATTCAAGATTGACTTATTCAATGCAATGTATTTGAACGGTCAGGATTGGACCGACTGTAATGATAACCTAAATTTTTAGGGTTTAGGATTTATGTTGCTAACTTATCTGTTTCCTATAAGGTTGATGATGATTTGCATTGTGAAGTTGTTGGCAAATGTTATGTGTGTATCCAAGTGAAGAGATACTTGATTCTTGCTAGACCAGAGAAGTGTGTTGATACCTGCAGAGTGTGATTTCAGAAGCTAAGGAGTTAAAGTGGATCTACCTTGGCATTGTGTGTTGTTATCAGATCAGTGTATTACCTGTTGACTTCTAATCATTTCAGCAGTTGGAAAATCCCTTAACCGGGTAGCTTTAACAGGATTTTATGTAAATACTTTAACAGGGTGACTCAATTCAATGATTTCTTCAAATCCTCTTGTGAGGTAACCTTTAACAGGGTTCTAACCTTTAACCAGGCATTTAGCCATCCCTTAACTGGGTGATCCCTACCAAGATCGGTTCCTAGCAGAACCTATTGTAAAAGTCTGTAACTGGACTAGGCTCCTAATAGAGCGGACTTTAAAAGAGTTCAAAGAAGAGCTTGTGGGTATTCATCCCCATCGTGGTTTTTCCCAGTTGGGTTTCCATGTGAAAAATCAGTGTGTCATGTGTGATGATTTTCATGTGATGGTTTAGTGTTTTATGTTAAGAGGTAATGCAAGTTGATTCAATGATCATAAGTATTCCGGATGTATTACTTGCTTAAGCTTTTAGGTGAAGTTGTGATAAGGTATTAGGTCTTGAATTGATCTATGGGTTACAGGCTTGTGTTTTTCATAGTCTCACTATTTTTACTGATAGTGCCCTAACTTAGATTGGTAATGATGTTTACCGGTTAGTGTTGTCTCTGTTGTTTGAGTTGTGGAGAAAGGTTTTGTCTGTACTGATTCACCCCCCCTCTCAGTACCTACTAGATAGTTAGTTTTCATCATTATTCATCAGTAAGATCTCATTTTAGATCAGAATATATGGTAGAGATCAAGGTATATGGATATGTAATGTGTGAATAATGTAATATTATATAGGCAGAGGATTTGGTCGATCATTGGAGATCGAATTGGGTTTATGTAAGAGGATTTAGTTCTCAGGTATTGACCTAAATCAAAATTGTACTCAGGCATAGGAGAAGCTATCTTTTGCAGTTCAACACTTCTCTGGACTGTAGTTTGGATTTCTATGTAGACAGTGAGGCTCCTTTTGTGTTGAGTATTGTGCTCTTGGCTATTGGCCTTCTTGCAAGTGTAGGCCCCTCAATTGTAATTCACATACTTACAGCAAAAGTATTATTTGACTATGGGTAGGCTTCTCATCGTGGTTTTTCCCTTTACTGGGTTTTCCACGTATAAATCTTGGTGTCATGTGGATGGTATTTAATCTATGATTATTGTTTATGCTTATTTGGTTTAACTGGTATTCCAGTATTAATATTTTGGGCTCCGGTATTAAAGTTTTAACTGCTAATGGTTCCGATAATCTGTGACAACTGATTCACCCCCGGTCTTAGTTGTCTTTCGGTTATTTGAACTGTCTGACATAATTTTCAGATTTAGGACTATTTTTAGATTTGTCTTCTTGTTTAACATTCACATTTTCAATTTCCCTCCCTTTCCCAAACTTCAAAATTTTAAAATTCAGTGGTTAGGTCCTAAAACCCTAATTTTCAAAATTAATTGGATTTTGAGCAAATTTCAATCAATTTCAATCAATTTTATTTTTATAAACATTATTTAAGGTTGCCTTATCTATTAGGTTTCACCTTTTCAAATTTGCAATTCAGTTTTTTATCTTTTTTAAAACCCTAATAGGGTCTTATTTTCACACTCAAACCTTAATTATGTCTCTCTAAACTTCGTAGAATCAACCAATTTTTGGGGGTTAGATTTAAAATCATCATAACTTTTATCCTTGAAAATTTCTAAAAAATTTGTGAGGACTGTGTGCACTTTCAACACGGTCCCTGGCTTTTTTTCCCAAAATTTTGGGAGACTATTATGACTGTATTTAATTGCTTAAATCTAGAAAATTGGCTCATTTTCTCAAATTTTTCTCTCTAAAATAAAAAATATTTCCTAATTTCAATATCACACTTTTCAAGGAAAATTTTGAAAATAAATGATTAATTATAATCTAGCCTAATTTTAAAAAATTCAAATCTTGATAAATTTAATTTTGAAATTAAGTGGTATTAATTTGGCTCTAATTTTAAATCTCAATTTCTTAAATTATTTTGTAAATTGTGTCATTTCTCCTTTCAACAAAGTTCAAATTGTGTAATCATAATTTCCACGAATTTTGCAAACTTTGTTCCTAAAATTCAAAATTCAAATTTTCCTTCTAGTGCACGAGTTTTACCACTATTAGTCCTACCTACACTATCCCCATTAGACAAAGCATTAGAATTAAGGCTTCCCAAAGTTCAATTCCCAAGGAGATGGAGCCTAATTTGGGTGAATTCTTCAATGAGGATAATGCTAATTCTTCCCATCCTAATAACATCCCTATCTACCCAATTGACGGTTCTAATGATGAAGAAGAAGCTTTGACTAGAGTATCTATAGATAAACTTTCAAAATTGGATAATCAATTTGACAACTTTCAACAATGGATGTCAAAAGAATACCCTAATAGTGAAGCTCTTCCATTAATTCAAGGTCTCAAGTGCATGATTCAAAGTGATAAGAATGGAATTGATATATTGCGTGTCATTGGTCATATTGTTGATTCTAATTTCATGCCTATAAAGAGTTGTGCTGATAACTTAGGTTATTCACAAACTTCTACAAAAATCAATCAGTCTATTCCTTTGACCAATTTGATGGCTAGTATTCCTACTTTCACTTCAAACATCATGGCTACATCAACTCAACATGTCATACCTACAACCATTAGTCATGGGGGCAATCCTTCTCGTTCATTTAATCCTCCATATTTATCTATACCTTCAATAAGTATTCCCCTTGTCACTCACCCAATCAATGTGACACAAGGGGGAAATTCATCCAATCATTATATTCCTCCTTTTAGTGTCCCATTTCCTACTCAATCATCTCCTATGCCTACTGACCATAGTGTTCCTCAACCTTACTCTCAATCAATGCCTTCTTTCAACAACATCATACAACCTTCTCAATCAAACATGTCTAATATTAATTCTTCAACCAAAGCAACCATTAATAATCTTACTCAAATTGTGTCATCATTGTAACAACAAATTGCTTCTATGACTTAATCCAAGCTTAACGTGCCCATGTTCAATGTTGCAAGCCCACTTTCTCTTGATATTGTTAGAGCCATCCCTCCTAAACATGTTGAAATCCATCAATTGGAACTCTATAATGAAAAAGGTGATCCTTTAACACATTTCAAGACATTCCAAACTTTGTGTACTAAATTTTCTTATGATCAAAAATTGATTGCAAAATTTTTTACTCAAACATTAAGAGATAAGGCTTTACAATGGTATTGCTCTTTTCCTTCCTATTCCATTACTTCTTTTCAACAATTATCAAATTCTTTTATTCAACAATTTCAAATCAACATAGCTCCTAAGATCACTTTGATTGATTTATTGCATTGCAAACAAGGTGTTAAAGAAAAAGTGATTGATTTCATTGATAGATATAAGCATTTGTGTTCTCAAATTTATTTTCAAGTGCGTGATAATGATATTCAAAGAATTTTCATTTCTAATTTGCAAAAAGATATTCGAGATAAACTTCTCCTTTTTGAGTTTACTTCATTTCTGCGGTTGTGTGCAACACTTCACAATTATCAATTGATATTGAGTCAACCGGACCAATCCACTCCTATGGCTCTGAATGATAATGGTGACAGTGCTCACTAATCATTTGCAAAGTTCAAACCAAGCAAAGGAATCATCAAATTTAATTACAACATCATCAACAATAATATGAATGCTACAACAAAAGTGCCTCCTATTTCTAATTTTTTCATAAGAGAAAGACAATTTACTCCTTTGAATGAATCTTTATATAGCATTATGTCTCAGTTGTTACAAATAAATGTTATTAAACTTCCTCCAATAAAATAAGTTGGCCCTTCTAAGGTAGCCTCACCCTACTTTGATAATAATTCTTTTTGTCAATTTCATCGTCAACAAGGTCACGATGTGCTGAGAAATGTTTTGCATTGAAAAGTAAGATTCAATATTTGATTGATAATAATACTATATCTATGGCAGATGTAAATGATAAGGTAAACAAACTAGTAGCCCCTCCTAATCAAAATCTTAATATTTTTATTGATCCTTTACCTTATCATACCTCTTTCTCTCCTTTTGATGTGACTACCATAGTTCATAATTTTGTGAATATGATAGAGAAAAAAAGAAAACCTAATGACTTATGTATCACATTTGACCCTAGTGAGACCATTAGAGCACCTGATGGACCTTTATACATAGTTTCAAAGATTCAGGAAATGCCTTGTTGTGATGTGCTTATCAATCCCTCTTCCATGGTTAATGTCATCACTGGGGAGTATCTTTCCACTTTACATTTGCATAAACCAATTTATGATGACACTAATGTAGTTGTTAAGTTATTTGATGGATTATCTTGTCCTACCACTGGTTCTATCACACTTCCTATTGATGTTCACACTAAATCTATGGATGTCAATTTTGTTATCATTCCTACCTCTAAGAAATTATGAGTGAAGTTGGGCTACCCTTAGCTATATTCCATGAAGGCTATTGCTTCTCCAATCTATAAGTGTTTGAAATTTCCCCACAATGGAGAAATCATAACTATTAACCATAGCTTATTTTGACCAGCCAAAAGAAGCCCACATGTTCCTATTGATATATTTTGGCCTAAACAATTTCAATCTCTTCCACTAAGAAGCGATGCTATCTTTCAATCTTATCAAAAGTGGAAGAAAGACATGATCCTATCCTTAAGCTAATCTATAACTCCAAAAATTGACATTCCCATCCTTCTTAAAGATGATGTTCTTCCCTTGATGGATAGAACCAATCTTCCACCTAAGGAAGATTCCCAACCTATTCCTATGGATGAGACTATGCCTTCTCCTAAGAAGAAGAACAATATTCCTCCTAAGGTTAGACTTCTACCTCCTCCTCACGATGGAACCGATCTCCTTCCTACAACAAAAATTCCTCCTTTATATGGTGCAGTTCCACCTCCCTTCTCTTATAGGGAGAAGAGGCCTACCTCTCCTCTTGTCCAACCTAAAAGACCTCAACCTAAAACTTCAACTACTAAAGATGAGAATATTCCTCCTTCAACAAATAGTCCTCCTCTTTCTCAATCTTTCGCTAAGAATCGACAAAATCGTTGTGCGAGAGACCACCGATGAAAGTGTCATGCTTGAGCTCATGAAGCTATGCCTCAAAATATTCAATCTCCCAAAACTCCAAAAGTTGACATGATTCCCTTTTCTCCTAAGAAAGATGTTGAGCCTACATCTCCAAATCATAAGTTGCAAAAAACATGTGATGGTTTTACTCCTATTCATGTTCACTCTCCTCTCTCTATAAATTTTGATGAAGAAATAGGTGAAAATGTTATTCATGATGGAAATACAACTCCCAATGCTTCTGATAGTGACTATGAATATGTTGATTTGTACAAATATTTATTTCTAGAGTTTTCAAAAACCTTAATCCTAGATCCTATAAACAAACACAGTAACTTAGCACATGAGCATAGTCCTTGTTTGAATCTTGTGATAGCTCCATTTTCTATGTTTGATGTCGCTCCTCTGGTGTGTTTCCCACCTTCCCAAAGAAGTGATCAGAAAGATTAGGAGGTGGATGGCATGCTAGATTAGCTACATTAGCACCGTAGATCCTCTAACTCTCTCTTTTCTTATTCTTTTCTGATTAATCTTCTATGTGTGTCCCTGTTCTTCTATGTTCCCTAGTTATGTCTACTTGAGGATGATGCAAAGCATTGAGATCTCTTTTGGTCTCTTTCCTGTTGACTCAAAAGACATCTTCTATTCCCTTTCTTCCAAGGTAGTTTATTTCCTTTGGGGAATGATAATTATTCTATGCACATATATACATATGATATACATGAGTTATCATATAGCATACTGACTTGAAGGAAAGCGAAACTACCTCATCTTTTGTGTTTTATGCTCATTATCCTTGGGTTTATTCCTTGATTTGAGGGCTAAATCCTTGCAATAACGTGCTCTTTCTCTCTTTCTCTCTCTTGGGTGTATCCTACCTTAAATTAATTTCTCTCGATAAGGCATGTGTGATCGCTTTAACATGGGGGCATACACTCTGCTCATGTTTTCCTTCTTGATACTCAAAGTTACTTAGTGAACTTAGCTTTGCTTTGTAATTTTTGGTATCCTTTCTTTTCATGACTCATGGTGAGGGGATCCTTGCTACTTTCAGTCATGGTTCTCTCTCTTGACCTTCCCTTTTACTTTTTCAATCAATGTCATAAGATCCTTAGTCCATTGGGGCCTTGGTGTATATTACCTCCTTTATGTGGTGAAAGTATTTTAATCTTGTTTCCTTGTACTTTACCAAAAGTATTGGTGTATGCTTATACTCCTGCTAAAGTTGGGGCTAAATGTAGTATCATAAGATTGCAACCTTACAATTTTAAACCATATTTAGGTCTTCACAATAGTGAAATGAATCCCTAAGCCTGATCAGAGACCTGAGACATGCTCACATTCCCTGAAGTCTGCACTTTCTTGCATCCTACAATGCCTAAACCCTACTTTCTATCATGGATAAGGGTAGGATAGGTGCGTGATGCCTCTACCCCCTAGGAAAGGGGCATGGTGCCCCTATCCCCCTAAGATAGGGGCGTACATCCCTTGTCCTTGCCCTATTTTGGGCCCCAGCCATTCAAACTTTGCATTGGGCTTTGCATGTTTGGAAGTGGGAAAAGTTTTCCTATGTCATCCTATGACAAAAAATCAGTCAACTTACCCTAATTGACAAGTATATAAGATTCATTCTTCTCTCTTATTTGCACAGGTGATTAAGTTAATAAGCGGATAATTTCAATAAGGATACATGACATGGAAATTGCAATCCTAAGTGAGATCAAGCTTTCAAGCATTGAGTATTCTCAAGTCTACTTTCAAGGATAGGTGTTGCATTCAAGTCAAGGACTGAACCATTGAAGAGAAGATCTCTTGTGACATACAATTCTAAATATCCCTTTCAAACAACTCTATCAATAGTTCAATTGCATCCTCTCTTGAGGTGAAATCTATTTTAGTCTTTCCTTTATATTTACTTGCAAGTAATAGTTTTCATAATTTGGTTAATTCCAAAATTGGGGTTTGACCTTAAGGAAAGCTCCCAATCCCAACCCCTTTTTCTCTCTTTTATATCTATAGGTTGCAGTTGCACAATTGTATTTGCAAATTCAAACTTCATTTTTAGAGACAAAAAAACCCTTTTCGGCGTGCCGATTTTTAATAGGACTGTGTGCACTTTCAACATAGTCCTGACAACTTTCACTCAAATTTACAGGGGAGATTCTTCTTGATATTTTACTATTGATTCCAGGTGCACAACTTCATCCCACATTCCTATCTCAAGTTATAGTCATTTCTTTGTCTCTTTTACACTTAGTCTTAAATCTCATAATTCATTATTTACATTCTAAAAGAGGGGTTACTTTTACTTTCCAAATCCATTGTCAATTTACTTAGCATTCAATCTCTTACTATTGAGATTGGATCTAGTGAATTCTCCCTCATCTTTTAATGTAATGTGCATGAAAAGGTTAAGGAGAATCTTTTATGAAACTTTCAGTCCTCTTGAGGAGAGAAAAGTTTTCCTCTTGATTTCTTCATCACCCTCTTTCACCACCATTATAGGCTAGTGATGTGTTTTGGGTTAACTAATACATCGTGTACTTTCATGAGGCTGATGAATGAGGTATTGAAGAGATTCTTGGGTAAGTTTATTATTGTATATTTGGATGACATTTTGATTTTCAGTAAGACAAAAGAGGAGAATTTGTTGCATTTGAGACAAGTTTTGTAGATATTAAGAGAGGAAAGAAATATCATTTAAGATATAGAAAATAGAAGATTGATCCTAAGATTTGAGGTCGCGGTTGTGACCTGTTATGTAATTAAGCATGTTTTAGCAGGCTAGTGTGCTATTTTCTGTAACCCAATTGTTACTGATTGAATGTAATTAGTTTTCATGATATAGTTCATTCAATTCTGCATTGCCTCCATCATATCCTTTATTTTCCATTGTGTTTACTCTTTTTGACCGGTCTAGATACATCTATTTGAGGTCTCTCCTAATCGGCGACTGCACCATATTCTCAGATGCCTTGAGCAGGAAGAATCTGAGAAGGCCTTAATTAAAGTCCATGAAGGTATTTGTTGAACTCATTCAAGTGGTCATACTCTTGGTAATAAACTCATATGATTAGGCAATTATTGGCCAACTATAGAAAAAGACTCCTTTTAGTGTGCTAAGAAATGCAAACAATGCCAATTTAATGGAAATCCAATAAATGCACCAACCCAAGAGATGCATCCTCTAGCAAGTTTGTGGTTTTTTTCTCAATGGGGTCTTGATATTGTGGGAAAAATTTATCCCTTTTCTTCCAATGGTCATAATTTCATCCTGATAGCCACATAATATTTTAAAAAATGGATCGAAGCAGTGTCTCTCACAATGGTCATATTGGTTCCTGAATCAATAGATCCTAGATCCTAGAATAATTGCCACTAACTCATTGACAGACATAGGATTGGTTTGGGTCAATGAACAAGACTTAGCACAAAGGTTGCAATCTTCTACTCTTTAGGCTCTGTAGGACCTAGGTGGGTATCCCTATTGCAATGTTTCATGACATTTAAACTTTACATCGACAAATATTGGAGTGTTTTAGCAGATGCTTTCAATGAAAATATACCAAGGAAAAGTAAGATATACTATGAATTTTGGATTGAAGCTTAGTTTTTGTTACTTTGCTTGCATTGAAAACTTATTCTAATCTATTCTACTTCTAATACAAAATAACTCAAAAAATAAATATAAAAGGCAAAATAAGAATGTTGAAATGATCGTAAAACAAAGAAAAGTATGACTAGTGCCTATTCAAGGGAAATACAGAGTCAAATAAGAGATTTAAAGAGAGGCAATATCATGGTATCAACATTAGAATCCAATACTAAGTACTCTAGACTTGCGTAGAATAATTAAACTAAGAATATATTCATTAACTTCCTTAGAAAACCTCTCACATAAGTGTTGCAGTATTCAAGACATAATTTAATTCATTTACTTGAAATGAAGCCTATCAAAACATACACATTCTCCATTGAAAAAAACAAATTGAAAATGTCATTAACATAACAATTCATACAACACTTTACAATATATTTGAGCAAGAAAAGAATATTCTCTTTATTGATCTTTGGTATAAAATGATACATTCATGATAAAAGGTTGTGCTAAAAATATGTAGAAGACTATTTGTCAATATATTGCTTCAAAGCTATCTTATTACATACAAAGCAAAATTTTCAGAATCATTCTTCTTGGCCCTGAATTCCCTTTTATAACCCAAGGGAGAAAAAGAAGCTTCAAGCCAAGAAGACACATGCCAAAAGTAAAAGTCATTACAATTTTCCATAAGGCCCATTCTTGTCCTTGTTGACATGCATGCAATCTCGCTAGCTTCATTAAATCCAGGCAGCTAGGAAGTCACCATCCTGGAAGCTTTGTGCTATAGGTCCACAATATTTGCCTCTTCATTGGTACCTTGACACATGCTTGTGTTAGAATCTAAAATACATCTTGGCATTTGGTAGTATGTAATATGGAGAATGGTCCTTGATGATTGAAAGTCTATGTCAGTCCTCCTCAAAATTTGTAGCCTACACAAAAATTTTACTTAACGAAAAGAAAAACTACGTCTAGTTTTCTTCCCCAATCTTCTCTTCCTCCAAGGAGAAATACCTTCTATACAATGCTTCTATCTCATTGGTTGGCTAGGAAAAATCACTCAAGTCTTGCAATTTACTCATTGCTTCCTTTGTTTTATGGGCGGGTACAACTGTAGCTCCCAAGGCAAATCTATGGTACATCTAATTTACCTCCATGATCCTATCAATAATATTAAAAGAGGTATCCCCTTGGTTTGTATTAGTGGCCAAAGATGTCAAAACTATATTTATTTCATCTTGCAAGCCATACCTCAATTCTTCTAGGATCTTGATCTGTCCATCATCTGTCAAAATTGTGGGGATGCACTACCTTTTATAAATTATAATTTTTCCAAGTGATGACCCCAACAATTTGAGATGGTTGGGCCACATTTTTAACTGCGAGCATGACCTCTTTCAACTGTTGACCCTTGGGTAACCAAGTAAATCTTATTGGTTGAAAGAATGAAATAATTTCATCCAGCTGACTTAGGAGTTGAGATGTCAAAGAATATGAAGAATGAACTTCATCTAATTTATCAATAATGTTATTTGAAATCCTCAAAATTGAATCTCTCCTAATTTCAAAACAATTATTTTCAGCTTCATCCTTAACTCTTTGCAATTCTTTATTCATTCATTTAATTATTTTGGCCTAATTTCTCTTGAAGAATCTACAATCACCTTTTTTATTTGGTCCTTCAATGCACAATTCTCAATGAATAACTTTTTGTAATTTGCATTGAGATCCACATGCATGTCTTTTAATATTAAGTGTTCTTGCTCAAGGTCATCCACTGCTAATTGAGCAAACTGCATTCCATGTGAGGTCATTTCCATTGCAGAGCTAGTGCCTATTCATGGGTACTCTCAGCAGTGGGAGTAGCAGGGGGGCCATTTTAATTTCTAAAAAATGGAGGAAGGCCTAGAAAATTGAACACAAAGACAAACCCTATAGACTCTAGGGTATACACACAAAATCTTTGTATATTATAACTACAATAGCCTAGCAAATGCAGAAGGATGGTAGGAAAATTAACTTACTGGTCTTTTGCTTGGTTGAACTTGTTGGATGGCATGTTGCTTTGCTGAAATTTGCTTTCCTTCTCACTTAGGGATGCTTTGAATTTTCTTCAAATGTAAGTTATGAGAGAAAATCAATGAATTTATCTTTTATAGCGACACCATTAATTCCTTCATTTTGGACAAAGAAAATTGTTGGTGCCAAGTTTCAATTTCATCAGTCGATCAAGATTTGAATGGTTGAGATTGTCCTTGACAACCATTGAATGATGGGATGGCATTTATTTGACTATACTTGGCCAACTCATTTTTCTGAAATCCATGTCGTTTGGACCCTTTTTTTATTTTGTGTCATTCACCATCTCCCTAGGATAAGTCTTTCTCATATTCCTCTATTTCCTTATCCCACACCACCTTTCGCTATCTTGACAATCTTCATAGGATAAAAATTCCATGTATTTACCTTTGTTTTTTATTCTGCGGCATCTGAAAGCATTCCCCGTTGTCTTGCAGGATAAGGCCATGCCATCCTCTCTTTATGGAAACCCTTTTATTTTTATCCCATTACACATTCGTCAATGTTGTCTCCTCTCATGGGATAAGGCCTTTGCATACCTTCTAAATATCCTCTTATCCCATATTTCTCATAACTCCCCATCTTCTTTAGTTTGAAAGAGCCTTTCCTTGACAATTTTGTATCGTATGGGATAAGCCTCTTAAGCTTTTCCTCCCTCATCCCATGATCTATCTCTTATCCCCATGGGAACACACGGAATAAGAGAGCTTGTCAATTTTACCTTAAAATTCTTATCCTGTGACCATTACTAGGTAAAAGAAAACCCCTACAGGATAAGGTCCTTTGTTTCTACATTGCTACCTTTTATCCCATAACACCTTTTCATCAACCTATAAACATTGCGGGATAAATTTTCCTTTTGATCTTGAGTTATTTCTTGTCCCACGGGCCTATCAAGGCATCTTAAAACTATCGTGGGATAAGCCTTGCCTCTCTACTTCTTTATATTATCTTATGCTGCTTGGACACATTACATAGTGATAACTACTAATACATCTTATCTTATCCCGCGTAAGCCTTTATTTTATATGAAATGACCACGGGATAAAGATCTCTTTGTCATCTCTTTATTCTTCTTATCCCATAGCTTCAAAAGTGTTGTGGGGTAAGGCTTGTTCTTTGGGATTTGTGAATTCCTTATCCCACACAGTCGAGACCTTTCACTAAAAGTCTTGCAAGATAAAATTTTCTCTGTATTTCCTTTGACATGCTTATCCTATACATGATCCCACACAACTATGAGACTAAAGGGACCCTTTTAGGTAAACCATTTTAACACATGGAGACTAGCTAAGAGTAAATCGACCGTGTGTGGGGACTCTCCTATAGAATTTTTAAAAGACAAAAACATGGGGATACTCGAATACTTAGGCATATAATAAAAATAAAATGAAAGCCTCAAGCGATAACTCCTAGTGCAGGGGGTCGATAAATGAATAACAAAGGACCCGCTTTTGGTGACAACTTAAAACTAGGTCACTAGTAGATATAAGTCAATTGTAAACTATAACATTGCTCAGGTAAACAAAGGGAAAAATTTATCAGATCTAAAATCCTTTGTAAAAACCCTAAATCCTCATATCCAACACATAAGAAGGGGGCAAATAAAGCCAATTTTAAAATCTTCCGACAATGGCTTCAGCTAGGGGACGTTTGACCACTTGGGTCAAAGCGAGAATCCAGATCTCTAGGATACAAGACCTATCAAAAAACACAAGAGAGCTTACAAAACCTAAAACTATTGTGCATGAAAAAGATCAAGCAAAGAAATGCTTAAGAAACTATCTATGCACTAGCAGTTCCTGCATTTCACCATTCATATCAGTGAGGAAGTATGTATCCTCACCATTCTTCTCTGCAACAATACAATTCCCTAGCCACAAGGCTTCAAATTTGTCATGCTTGCCTTTATCTTGGGCTCTAGCATTCGAAAGAAATAGCAAAGCATCAATTTCAAATTTTCTTTTTGATGCCTTTTTGTCAAATAGGTACTTACTTTTTTGTTGCAACTTCAAGTTCTTCATATGAGCATCTTCTCTTCTTTCATCCAATTCTTCAAGCATCTCCATTCTCTCTTCTAGTGGATATGACATTTCCAGGTTGTTCTCATGTATGAACTTGTACACATGCAGTAGATTGTTTTATTGGTATCCTTGCTTTGGATCTATATACCAGCTCAAAAGAAGATATTCCTATAACCTTCTTACTAGTGATCCTATCTACCCATAGTGGCATTTTTAACTTAGAGTCCCAAGCTCTCTTATTTTTCCCAAGTGTTTTCTTGATGATCTTCATGATATTCTTATTGTTGGATTCAACTTGTCCATTTCCTTATGGATGGTATCGAGATGCATATGAGATTGTTATCCCATATGATTTACAAAATTTTGTGAACACCTCAGATCTAAAACACATGGAATTGTCCATGATGAGTCTTACTAGTACTCCAAATCTGGTCACAATATTATTCAGCAGGAAATCAATTATCACTCTATTGTTTGCTTGTCTTGTGGAGATAGCCTCCACCCAATTATTAAAATATTTTGTAGCAACTAATATCCATCTATACCCACCACTAGACTTCTCAATGATATCTCCAATAAAATTAATACCCCACTAATGAAAAGGGGCCTCTACTTGCATAGGTCTAAGAGGTAATGCTCCAACATCTTTTAGCTTACCTGAGAACCTTTGGCAAGGCTCACACCTTCTCACAAAGGTGTGTGTATCCTTGAATAAGGATGGCCAAAAATAGCTAGCCCTCAATACTTTGTGAGCTATGTTGTTCATTGTAAAATGTCCTCCACACACCCCATCATGCATTTCTCTTAACACAAGCTGAGCTTGTTGTTCATCTAGACAAAATAATAGAAAACCATCTTTTTCCCTATAATATAAATCTCCATCAGTAAACACATACCTTTGTGATCTCAGTTTTAAACTTTGTTTTTGGCTTTCTGTGAAACCTTCTGGGTATATGGAGTTTGTAAGAAAAGGGATAATATCGAGATACCCCAAGGTTATTTGTAGGCTATAAATGATACCTTGTGAATTAGATAGAACATTTATCCTAGCAACATCCAAATTCTCCTCAACTATAGTCCTCATGAGGCCCATTCTTCAAACCAGCTTAATAATCTGAATGTCAATATTGAATTCCTAGATCTTATTGATCTAGATGCATCTCCTACTTGTGGTCTTTGATTTCCTTTACTACAGCATTTGGCACATAAGCTATTACTTGGGCACATACTATGTAAGGCCTAAAAATTTTTACAACCTTGACCAAAGCATATGCTTGCTTTTCCACAATATCATATTTAAGTTCGAGTGCCTTAAGGGAATTTTTTTAAAAGGCAATAGGTTATTCATATCCTTCACTATTATTTTGTAACATAATAATGACCACTGTATGAAATGAAGTGAAGGAAAAAACCTAGAAAGGTTTGCTAAAATCTGGTACCTTTAGAACAAGATCTTGCTTAATGGCTCTCCTGGTAGCTACAAAGGCTTCCAAAGCTTCATTTGTCTAGTTGATCACAACCCCTTTCTTTAGTATCATTGAGATAGGTTTTACTATCTCAACAAAATTACATATAAACCTGCGAACAAAGTTTATTTGACCGAAGAAAGATTGAATGGATTTCACAGTTTTGGGAATAGGTATCCTGTCAATAGAAGCCACTCTCTCAAGATCAATTATTACCCCATATTTGGACACAATATATCTTAATAGTTTTCCCTCGGTCACAACAAAATGACATTTTTTAGGATTAAGATAAATCCCATATTCTAGTGCCCTGACAAATACCTTCTCTAAGTGCTAACAATGTTCCTCCTCCCTTCTAGAGATTGTTGTCAAATCATCCTAATAGACAACCATAATGATGTCTATAATATCTAAAAAAGCTACATCCATAGCTCTTTGAAATGTTGGTCCTACATTAGTTAGTCCAAAAGTCATTATGACATAGACATAAGTTTCCCATGGGGTAGTGAAGTTAGTCTTGTATTGTTTTGATTCTTTGACCTTCACTTGGTTGTAACCAGAGAATCCATCCATCATGGATAATAATTCACAACCTGTGACCATTTGTAGCATTGTTTCCTATTGGCATTCCAATTACAATGAGAGATTGTTGACATTTCAATGAGGATATTGAGAAGGTTGTTGATGCTTATGGATATAACTGATTAAGGATGTTTACTGTCTTAATAACATTATTTTGTCATTGATGTCAAGAAATTGATTTTGTGAGTCAGTATGATGTTGCCATATCTTGAGAAGATTGATTTGAAGAGAATTAAGATGTTAGTAAAAGACACAGAAAGAATATGATGAATAAGGGGAGGAATAATTTATTCAATGGGAAACTATTACCGAGTTAGACAATGATGAGATGATGATGTTTAGATTGTTTTGATATCCTAAATATGTTGTTAATTGTAAGGTTAATACTATACTATGTCACCAAGTAAATAACGTAGTTGGTAAACCCTAAGGAACCTAGTTGGTAAACCCTAAGGTTATTGCTATCGGTTAATGAAGGCGGAATGTCTACTGAGTAAAGTTTAGTATTTACCGAGTTGCAACCGAGCAGTAACAGAATGCATTGGATGATTAAAAGCGTTATTTAATGAAGGAAGTTGATGAGATGGAGTTGATTAAATGATTGGTATGTCGTGCATAAAGTCTGTTAAGAATCTATGGTATTGAAAGATCAACAAGAAGATCTACAACTCAGATTGAACTGCAATACCCTAACACAAGTTCCAAGAAATGTATGCAAGTTCCAAGGTGAGGTAAAATATTTTTAGATCAAAGGATACATTGAACCTAGTGAAGTTTGAAGATTTGATGGCTATGATTGATCATGGGAAATGTGATCAAGAAGATTCAGCGGTTAGAAAATTGTTTATAAATAAGGAATTGTTGATAAACAATGAATGCGGGAAAATGTAACCACAGAGATGCTACATAATGATTACCGAGCATAGAAGCTTGAAGAGCTATTTGATTAATAGATTATAGAGCCTAGAAAAGGGACAAGATACGTCTTTTGACTAAGAAGTATTGAGAAAATAAGAATCTGCTTTAGCATTTTAGATGTGAAGTTGCAAATATAGTTTATTACTTTTATTTTGTTAAGTGATAGAAAATCTCTTAACTGAGTGGACTTAACAGTCTTATTTGTAAAACTCTCTAGCAAGGTAACATTCTAGTTGAGTGTTTGAAATCCTTTGACAAGGTCACATCTAAAAAGGTGCAGATCCTAATAGATCTGAGGGAAATCCCTTAACCAGGTCACATCTAGCAATGTGTTTGTAATCTTTAATAGGATTTGCTTTTAATCGAGCATATTCTAGAAGATTATATTTCTTAGTGGGTTTGAAATCCCACAGTGGTTTTTCCCTATTTGGATTTCCATGTTAAATCTAGTGTTGAATGTGTTATGATGATTATATGTTTATGAATTGGCATGTTTAGTAGTTTTTGGTTACATTGTTGAAGTATATGTTAACGAGGTTGAATCTATTGATTTCATGGAAGTTTAAGTTTGTATAATTCATCCCCCCCTCATCTTGTTAGCTTGGCATCTATACTTTACATTTAGTATCAGAACTATCAATTGGTATCAGAGCTTTGGACTCCAAAGGAAAATTTTAAAGGTACTTAAGGCAAAGATCCAAAGATGTAAAAGAGGGATGCACCGAAGCTGAACAAGTCTAGTTTCTCTACATGGCAGAAAAGGATGAAGTTGCAGTTATCAAGAGTTGGAGAATATGCAACATATTATCTGGAGAATGATTTCATTACATCGAGCACCTATCCATTGACAATGGAAGAGATAAAGGCAAAGCAAGAACACACTCAAGCAATGATTGAGATATCATCAACATTGACTGACTCAGAGTTTAATGATCGAGAAGGCTACAGTGATGCAAAGCAATATGGGACAAGCTCATATCTATGTATGGTGGTAATGAACATGTTCAAAGAGAAAAAATAGATAGTCTAAGAGGACAACTTGAATCTATGAGGATGAATGAAGGTGAGAACATAACCTAGTACAGTACAAGACTAAAGGAGATTGTCAATCAAATTAATGGAGTAGGTGGAACTGTTGAAGAAAAGGATATAACAAGTAAGTTGTTGAGAACCTTTCTACCAGCTTATGCAATTTGAGTCTCTGCAATCAATGAATTGAGGTCTGTACCCAATATGCCAGTTTCTTTAGATGCTACTATCGGTAAGCTACATGCATTTGAGTTAAGTAATTTTGATAATAGTGGGTCTTCGGTAAATAAAGTTGAATTTGCATTCAGTTATTTTCATCTTGGTAAATCTAATGATATGATAGAATGAGTAAGTACATTGAAGGGGATCACAGTCGAGAAATTGAAAGATTTCGCAAGAATATTGAAAAAGTGCAGAAACTATATGAGGAAATCAAGAAGCAAGAAGAGTTTGAAGCACTATTAGCCAGAAGGTTACTGAGAGGCAAAGGTAAGTATAAAGGAAAAATACCTTTGAAATGTTTCAATTGTGATAAGATAGGACATATGGCTTCTAACTATCCCGATAGAGAATCTAGTGAAAAGAGAGATTACCGAGATGATAGACAGAAAGATAATCATTACAGAGGATACTGAGATTTCAGAAGAAGAGATAGAAAGTCATGCCTAATAGCTGATGAGGAATTCAATGATGATAAATCTAATGAAACTGATATAGAGGAAGTAGTTTATGTGGCTATCAAAGATGGATCAGATGACGAAAGGTATGAAGAAAAAGCCCTAGTATCTCACATAAGTAAAAATGATTCTTGGATCATAGATAGTGGATGTTCATATCACATGACAAGTGACAAACTCAAGTTTGTTAAGTTAGAAGATTATGATGGAGGTTATGTAATATTTGGTAATGATGCACCATGTCCTGTTAAAGGTAAAGGATCCATAACACTTCTTCAAAATGCTAAATGTAATGATGTCTATTGGGTTGAAGGTTTGAAATACAATTTGTTGACTGTAGCACGACTAAACAACACAGCATACCGAACAAAATTTCAAAAAGGAATTGTCAAAGTTCATGACAAGCATGGAAAGTTGTAGCTACTGAGACTCAAACAAAAGGTAACACATTTCATCTTGACTCAACTCAGAACAATTGTCTTTATAAAAAAATAGATGATACCTGGTTATGGCATAAAAGGTTTTGTAATGTAAATTTTGATAATCTGATCAAAATAAGGAAGAAGCACCAAGTAAGAGGACCACCGAGTTTGGAAAAAACCGAGAATGCTATGTGCCAGGGATGCCAGATGGGTAAGATGACAAGATCAAGCTTTACAAGTAAGTCTTACACTTCCAAGGAGATTTTCGATCTTGTGCATACTAATCTTTGTGGTCCTATGAAAGTTCAAAGTTATTATGGTGATAAATATTTCATATTATTTGTGGATGATTATTCAAGGATGATGTCAGTTATGTTTTTAAAAGAAAAATCAGATGTTTTTCAAATGTTTAAATGGTACAAGGCAAGAGTTGAAAATGAAATAGGAAGACAACTAAAATGTCTTAGATCTAATAGAGGAGGAGAGTTCACCTCTGATGAGTTCAACTTATTCTGCAATGATCATGGTATAAAAAGACAAGTCTCTAAACTGAGAACTCCTTAGAAAAATGGGTTAGCTGAGAGAAGAAACAGATCTATTGTGGATTGTGCCAGAACCCTGATGATTGAAAAGAAGGTGCCACAAACATTTTGGAGAGAAGCAATAAGCACAACAGTTTACACCCTGAATCAAGTACAACTGAAGAAAGGGACTTTGAAGACACCATATGAAATTTGGTATGACAAGAAACCTAATTTAAGCTATTTTAAAATCTTTGGAAGTAAATTCTATGTACACAAAGATGATAGAAATGGAAAATTTGATCAGAAAAGTGAAGAAGGAATGTTTCTAGGTTATTCTTCTAGAAGCAAAGCATTTAAATGTCTGATGAAATCATCTAACAAAATAGTAGAAAGTGCAAATGTGAAAATTGATGAATTTGCAGAAAGAAATGATGAAGGAAATTCCAAGGAACCAGAAGCTTATGAAGAATTTGTCTATGTTCAACTGACAAGTCCTACCGAGAGAATTATTGATTAAAAGGATATCCAGTTACCGAGTGATGAAGAAGATCATACAGAGCCTACCGAGCCTATATTAGCCTAGTATGTCAGAAGACATCATGCTTCAAGTCAAATTATAGGAGATAAGGATGATCCGGTGATGACAAGGAACAAACTGAGACAAAACACATGTCTGATATCTGAATTTGAACCGAGAATAGTAAAAGAGGCACTTAATAGTGAATATTGGGTAAATGCTATGATAGAAGAGATTGATCAAATCAAGAAAAATGACACATGGACACTGGTCCCAAGACCAAAGGACAAAAATGTAATTGGTATAAAGTGGATTTTCAAAAATAAGCTAAATGAAAATGGTGAGGTCATTCGAAATAAAGCAAGCCTAGTTTGCAAAGGATATGCTCAAGAAGAAGGAATAGATTATGGTGAGACCTTTCCACCTGTGGAAAGACTTGAAGGAGTAAGAACATTGTTGGCATATGCTGCTTTCAAAAATTTCAAGGTATATCAAATGGATGTCAAATCTTCATTTTTGAATGGTATATTAGAAGAAGAAGTTTACATTGAACAACCTGAAGGTTTTGTTGAAGACAAGAATAAAGATCAAGTATGTAAATTGAACAAAGCTTTATATGGTTTGAAACAAACACCTAGAGCATGGTATGAGAGATTGCACTCTTATTTGATCAAGATTGGTTTTATAATAACAAGTGAAAACAATAATATGTATATGAAGAATGATGAAGATAATGGAATACTAATTTCAGCCATATTTGTTGATGACATTATATTTTGTGGAAATGATTCTCTATGCAAGAACTTTGGGAATGAAATGAGCAAGGAATTTGAAATGTCATTAATTGGTGAGATAAAGTATTTTATAGGTTTATGTTGGTATTTTGGTATGGTTTTGTCATTGATGTCAACACCTACTAGATACACCTACTTTGGAGATCCAGCAACATTCACCGGCAAATAGTAAACTGTGCAACAATTACCAATATATGGTTAACTGGCAGGATATAATGTTCACCGGTACCTTCAATGACATGGAAGACACTTGGTAATGTTGAAGACATCATGTGGACACTTTATTTTGAAGTAATAATCATTGGTATATTCTTATTTGCATATTTGCTTTTATCGACAAATAGGTCTAGGTTATCTAGGGTTACACCGGCAGGTTTATCTTTTCCAGATCAGCATGGCACGCTATGGAGATGATTTATTATTATTGTAAATGCATTAAGCCAACATGTTCAATTGGTTATTGCATCGGATATTGTATTGTTTGTAAAATGTTTTTATTGTAATATCTTGTAGAGCCGACCTACTAAAATTGGTCTTAGGGTATGGTATAAATGTAAAATCTTATTTGTAAGATCAAGTGTGAAGTACGAAAAGATTTAAGGAAGGGTATATGCGAGATCAAGCAGGGATATACATGAAGATATCATTTGAAGGTGAAGTTAGGTTTTTGTAGAAGCATATCAGCACTACACCGGTACTGAATCCAGCATATGAAGATGCTATTTTGTGCAATAAATTCTTATTGGATTTAACTATCCAACTGTAGTCAGTGTGACTCCTATTTGTGATTGAGCAGTGAGCTCTAGGCTATTGGCCTTTCTGCATGTGCAGACCCCTCTTTGTACACTTACTATCTACAATAGTATCATCTGATTGTGGGTAAGGTTTCCCATCATGGTTTTTCCCCTTATAGGGTTTTCACGTACAAATATTGGTGTCATGTGTTGTGGATGACTTTGTGCTTATGTTTTATGCATTAATTCTTACCGATACAACAATTTTCTGTTAACATTGTCTACCGGCATACTGAATTGATTTACTAGTATTAAGCATTAAGTTGGTTAATAAGTTTTTGGTTTGAATTTATTTGACAACTGATTCACCCCCCCCTCTCAGTTGTCTCTGGGACCTACAATTGGTATCAAAGCCTAGTCCTCTTTTTGCAGAAGTTTAACAAATTGAGGAGATCCAATGTCTACTAATTATTTTAGAAAGGATAGTCCTAAACTTGATGGAACCAACTATGGGATATGGAAAATCAGAATGGAGACACATCTGAATTGCATTGGTAAAGACATCTGGGAAGTTAGTAAGAATGGTTATACTACTGTTGTAGCTGGTCAGACTACTCCCATTACTTTAGCTAAAGATGAAGAAAATGAGTGCAAAGCAAGAGAAGCACTTTTGAGCACATTATCAGATCAACAAATCATGGGATTATCAAATAGGTCCATTGCAAAAGCTATCTGGGATCATTTGGAAACACTGAATGAAGGGGATTCCATAGTCAAAATTGCAAAACTTGAAAGCTTCCAAGTCAGGTATGAACATCTAAAAATGGAAGAAGATGAAAGGATTTCTACTTTTATGGAAAGAGTAAATGAAATTGTTTTGGGTATCAAATGTTGTGGAGGAACCTTGAGTGAAGATGAGATTGTTTCAAAAATCTTAAGAGGTTTGCCATCAGCATATAAAATGAAGGTTACTGCTATAAATGAGTTGAGAACAATGCCTAATACATTAGTAACTAGGGATACATTGATTGGAAAACTTTCAGCTTTTGAAATTGAGGAATTTGGTCCTGTTGCTACTATAAAAACTGATTTGGCCTTAAAAGCATCAACATCATCTGCTCCATCCTTTAACAAATCAGACTGGAGAGCCTTTTATGCAAGAGAACTTGAAGAAACTAGGAAGGAGAATGAAGAGCTTGAAGAACTTGAAGCACTATTTGCAAGAAAAATGCCAAAAGGTCCAATTGGAAGTAAGTATGAAGGTAAAGTGCCCTTTAAATGTTTCAACTGCAATAAGATTGGTCATATGGCTTCAAGATGCCCTGATAGACATGCTAGACTAAGAGAAGAAGCTAGAAGGACACACAAATCTAATCTTGAATATCAGAGATACAGATTTAAGAAAAACAAAGATAAATCTTGTTACATTGCTGATGAAGGTGTGACTGATGATTCTGATGAGGATCCAGCAGACAATGGATGGATCTTTGTTGCTATAACAAAAGATCAACCGGTACCTATTGCTCAACCGGTAGAACAAGCCCTAGCAACTAAAGTTGAATCAAAGGATGAATGGATTATTGACTCAGGATGCTCACATCACATGACTAGAGACAAAGGTAAATTCTTGAACTTTCAAGAATACAATGGAGGTTTAGTGAGATTCGGAGATGACAAAGCCTATTCAATCAAAGGTAAGGGTTCAATATCTCTTGATGGTAAACATAACACTGACAATGTCTACCATGTTGAAGGATTAAAATATAATCTTTTAAGTGTTGGTCAATTAGTTGAGAAAGGTTTTCAGTTACAATTTGAAAATGGAAAATGGAAAATCATGAATAGAACTAGTTTGGAAATTGCAACTGGTAATCAGACTAGAGGTAATATCTTTCATTTGAATAACAGTGAGAAGGCATGCTTAATTGCACATATAGATGAAAGTTGGCTATGGCATAAAAGACTATGTCATGTAAATTTTGATTGCATGGTAAAAATCAGTACTTCTAAGGTAGTTAGAGATCTACCTAAAATTGTGAAACCTCAGAATACAATTTGCAAGGAATGTCAATTTGGAAAACAAGTTAGAACTAGTTTCAAATGTATTCTAGAAAAATCCAATAATGCCCTTGATTTAATTCACACTGATTTATGTGGTCCAGCTAGAACTAAAAGCTTATAAGGTGATAGATATTTCATACTAATTATTGATGATTATTCTAGAATGTGTTGGGTTACTTTTCTTAGAGAAAAATCATAAGCACTTGGGAAGTTCAAGCTATTCAAAGCAATGGTTGAAAATGAAACCAGTAAGAAAATTAAATGTTTAAGATCAGATCAAGGAGGAGAATTCACATCTAGAAATTTTAAAACATTCTGTGAAGTAAATGGAATCAAAAGATAGTTATCAGCACCTCAAACACCACAACAAAATGGAGTTGTTGAAAGGAAAAATAGAACTATTTTGGATGCAGCAAGAAGTATGTTATCAGAAGCAAATCTACCACATGTGTATTGGAGAGAGGCAGTAAGCACTACTGTCTATACATTCAACAAAGTTCACATCAAAGGTGAAACCGGTAAGACCCCTCATGAACTATGGTTTGGTAATACTCCTACTCTTAAGTATTTCAAAATCTTTGGAAGTAAATGTTATATTAGAAGAGATGAGTATATTGGCAAGTTTGATCCTAGAAGTGATGAAGGAATATTTCTTGGTTATTCATCTAAGAGTAAAGCATATAGATGTTTTAATAAAAGATTACAGAAAATTGTTGAGAGTACAAATGTAAAGATTGATGAACAATTCAGAGGAACTTCAAGGTATATGTTGAACAATAAATTTAAAATTTTAAAATTTTCCTAAAGGTGTGAAAAGTTGGAGATTGTTTATATTTTCCCCTTAGGAGGATCATATGAAAAATATCTATAAGACTTAAAGTGTTTCATCAATAATAAAAGATCATCGACCAACATATTACATCAAACACCTCAAGAAGAGTCTCACCAAAAGGAAAGTTTCATCGAAATGGAGCATAACGTGTAGAGCACTAAGATGACTTCAGAGAAATATCTCTTTCGGTAGATGAAAGAAATGACTCATCGGTGCTCTAGTTTCATCAAAAAGTGGAAAATGAACAAAAGGTGATGTCGGAGAAGTTAAGCTACTAATGAAACCTAAAAAATGTCCATCGAAAGACAAACCCCATCGATAGCAATAGGGTTTCATCAATAAAGGAAAGGCATCGAAGAAGAAAGGGACTTCGGTGGGCTAGCATAAAGTTTCATCAAAGCATAAGATTCATCAAAAACAATTTTGATGGAAGTCATGACAAATTCATCGACAAAGATCTCATCGAAGAAAGGATGGTATCGAGGAAGCTAAAATATGATTTTTGACAAGAGCCATTTATCGATGAAATAATATCGAAGAAACCAAACATATTCTTATCAATAGTGTTTTTCGATGAAAATGATACATCGAGGAAGTACTTGAGTCATCAGCCGAAGTTATGGTTGTATTGATGAAAATCTAATATCGGGCAGGGCCTGGAATAACTCAACGACATATATTTTTCACCGAAAGGAAGGATTCCCTAACAAGCAAATAGTATATCGATGAAAAGCGGTTTTCTTGATACAAGGCTTTCATTGATCTCAAAAGAACATAAAATAAGTTGTGTCGAGGAAGAATAAATTTTGATGGGAGATTAAAGAGCTCCATCGAAGATGAAGGTTTCGACGAAAACCTAATCCATGGTCGCTTCAGCTGAACATTGGTTCCCGTGAAGGAAATAAAAGTTTAAATTGAAGGTGTCACATTTGCAATTAAGTTCAAACACTTGAGTGACCATTGCAAGCACAGAGACATTAAGTATTGTGTCTGATACAAGTTGCTCACAAAATTGCAACTAAATTGATCAAATTTTCATGAGAACCAGATAATTGCAAAGATTCAGAAAGTTGCGGGAAGCTGGCTGAGGCTCGAAAGGAACAATCCAAGCTGACAGAAGAGGTTTAACAATTATCCAAGTGTGATATCCTGTATTGATTGAAGTTATGGAACCTTCATCTTCTTCTAAAAAGAGTAGGAAAGGAAAAGAATTAGACCCTGAGGAAAAACCTAAACGGCAGAAGAAAGAGGGTAGAGCTTTAGTTCAGGATTTGTTGGACCAATGTCTGAATTCCAGTGTAAGGTCCAAGAAAATAAAAAATGAGGAGGAAGGATTAGAAGATAGATTTGAACATCTGGGAGACATATGGACTGAAATCAGAGGACATGAGTTGTTTTTATTTGGTTACAAGAGAAGGGAAGCTCTTGAACCCATAAGTAACCTATGGAAAAGGAATTTAGGGAAACTGGTGGTGCCGAATGTATTTGTAGATGTTGAATTAATGAAAGCCCTAGCAGATTCCTATAATCCAGAAACCAAGACCATATATCATTATCGAGGGAATCCTATGGTAGCAATCAACAAACAGACAATTGATATGGTGTTTGATTTGGACTGGGATGTAGAGGAGAAGATTGACATGTAGAAATTGTCACAAGAGTTTTTCAATTTAGAGGACATCTATAGGAAATGGAGATTACCCATTCACCGGCCAAAGGTCAGAGGATCCATAGTTCCTTTCAGTACAGTTGACAAGGTGCCCTTTGATGTCAACCAATTCCATCCTTACTTCAAGTATACATACTATGTTGCAGCCCAAGTTTTAGGCTTAGAGGCTCATCCTCTCATGGATATTGGGGTTATGGTTCTATGTGCTGACTTGCAATCAAAAGACCCTAGGCCATTTGATTATGCCACTTATGTTGTAGAAGCCTTAAACCATGGGTTGGAAAAGTTAAAAGGAGACCTTGTAAATATTCATTTCTCCTTGTATTCTTTGTTGTTGCATGTTATTCTTTATTGTGGACAAGAGTCCAATTTTTGGTCAGATGATTTTAGCATCAGAGCTTATGATAAAAGTGGTTTGAAGAAACCAATCCAATTGTGGGTCTCCACATGGGACCAAAGATTTACAAACAACCAATATTGGCACTTCCAGGAATACTTTGTAAAAACACTCAGTGTAGCCCTCGGACAACATAGAGATTATACTTTGTCCCCTGAGATCAAAAGATTCCTTAGACCGAAAGATTTCTCTCCAGAGTCTCAGATTGATCATAACTAGGGTGATTCGTACTGTCACCCTAATCATACATAAATCAGAGTATTCGGGTATGAAGGGAAGCCATACATGCTCCCAATTACAGTGCCAAATAGGGTGGCTAGTCTGGAGATTGTAAGACAATTGTTTGCTGTCAGTGCCAAACATCTCACAGATTTTCGTAAACAATCTATTGTGCCAGGGCTACTAGTATTTTCTGATTTTATTGTTAAAAGTTCCAAAAGTTATCATTTACTCTAGAGTAAGTTAGATTATTATGGCATGACTCTGGGTAGTCCTAGAGAGAACTTTGATCCTGAGGGATATGTGAAAGCTATGAGAACATCTTAGAAACTAAGGGTTGGAATACATGTGGCTCAAATGCCAGATGATTTAATCAAGAATCTTGAAAGGGAGGAAGCCAAGGCCTTGAGAGAAATATTTGAGATGACTTGGGAAGCTTTCAAGTGGAAGAGAGTGAGGGGGAAAGTAGATGGAAACCTACTTGGAGATCTCCAAGATCCCTTGGAGGTAGCTAAAAAATTGCTTCAACATGAGGCAGAAATTATGCATAGAGTGCCCCCACAATTTCTCCATTTTATCAAAACTGGGAGAGACAGTGAGCCATTGGCTCACATGTCACCAAAATCAACTGCTAGTAGCATCCCTACTGACTCCTCTAGAGAAGACTATCCCCCTGGCTTTGAGGTAGAAGTGGATATGGAAACTGGTGAATTCAATATCAGGGAAGTGGTTGATATCAGAATGACAGAGCATGAAGATTTTATTACAGAAGAAGGGTTCACTTCCTCAAAGGAATTCCTTTCATTCTTATACCAGTACAAAGGAGCTCATGTGAGAAGAATTATGGCTGGGAAACTAGAAGAAGAACAGATGAAAAGGCTGCAAGATGAGATTGATACTCTCATGAAGGATATGACCCCTGAAAAAGGGAGGAAGATGGTAAAAGAGGCTGGTGTCATTATCTTTTCAGGTTGGGACATGAATTCAACACTTATGTTTGATAGATTCCTGAAGAAGCAAGACTCGACGGCATTAGCGAATTACATCCTGTCAGGATACAATGTACAAGAGTTTGAAATGAAGAAGTTGGTTGACACTGTTAGATTTTACAAAGATGACAAATATACCGAACACATGGGAATGTTTAGTCTTCTTGTATTTAGATTAGTTAACAAACCGTCTTCCTAATTAATGTATAAACAAAAGGACACGTCTCTTGTCATGACCCTTCGTTTACATATATAAAGTGAAGGATTTTTGTATAAAAAGGATATAAAAAATAATACGGCGAGATAGAAACACGACTTTGGGGGCTAATTAATTGTAACCGAAGATTGAAGAATCAATACAAGATCAAATCTTTGTTCCTATTCCTAATTTGCAGAGTATTCTCCTTTGTGGCATTTGTGTGTGATATTATCATAATAGATAAGATTGTTTATATTCTTTCAGTAAAGTATTCATTATGTGTTATTTCTAATTGAATTAAAAGATTTATCTGTGGATTGTAATTGTTCCTAATAATTCTTTCTTGTGTGGTCTCATAAGGTTTGGGTTAAATACACACAAGCAATTTTATAATACAAGTGATTAACTGAGCTCATAAGGAAATAACAATTGACAGACCTATAAGGGACAGGTTTAAACATTGTCTCATACAGCATATATTAAGTCCATGAAGAAGTAACTGACTCTGTAGCCCAGAAGATGTAAAAGGCACTGGTCATTAAGTATAACCCTCATTACAATTTATAAATCTCACAACTGGACAAACAATAATAGGAGTAGTTGAGTAGGAAATATAGAGTAAGTTGGCAATAGTATATACATATAAAATTCTAAGCATAAAGATCAAGTAGCTTCTACAACAACAATCTTGAACTCATCTGCTATATCTCTATCCTAGAAACTTATGCCATTCTAAGATAGGAGGAATCCAGATTAAGACACTAAATCTGCTATAAAAAGCATTGGTTGAAGGAACAACTAGTGAGTAGGTATACCCGCCTAGGTCCTGCAGAGCCTAAAGTGAGAGAGTTAGTAACCAAATAGGTACACTCTATAAGTTGGCCAAGTCAATTGGAGGGTTTGATCATAGGAGTTGGCATTTCCTTAGAACCTATCCAATCTATTGATTTGAGACCCAACAGTATATAGACTCTGAACTGGTAACAAAAATTATGACAAATGAACCTACAACAAATCCACCGGTACAAAATGATGATCTAGTTACTCCGGTATCATCTAAGGATTCCATAGTAATTGAAGAACAACAATAGACTAAGACACCCCGATATGTAAGACTGAATCATTCTGAAGATCAGATAATTGGAAGCAAATTTAAAGGAGTCATGACAAGAGGAAGATTGGCAAATGAAGAGGTATGTCTTATTTCTCAAATTGAACCATTATCTATCAATGAGGCATGTGAAGATAAATTTTGGATTAAAGCTATGGAAGAAGAATTAGGACAAATTGAGAAAAATAATACTTGGACATTAGTTCCTCGGCCTAAAAATAAAAATGTAATTGGAACCAAATGGGTATTTAGAAACAAACTCAATGAAGAAGGTAAGGTTGTCAGAAATAAAGCAAGACTAGTGTGTAAGGGATATTCTCAGAAAGAAAGAGTTGATTACAATGAAACCTTTGCACCGGTAGCCAGACTTGAGGAGGTTAGATTATTCTTGGCCTTTGCAGCTCACAAGGACTACAAAGTTTATCAAATGGATATTAAATGTGCATTTTTGAATGGAGATCTTAAAGAGGAAGTCTATATTGAACAACCTGATGGATTTTCCTTGACAGATGACAATGACATGCTTTGCAGATTAAGAAAAGCTCTGTATGGATTAAAACAAGCTCTGAGAGCTTGGTATGCAAGATTGGATAAGTATCTTTTAAATATTGGTTTTACTAAAGGAAATGCAGATAGCAATTTATATTACAAAGTAACTAATGATGACATCTTGATTATGGAAGTATTTGTTGATGATATAATCTTTGGAGAGAAGATGGATTATGCAAAGAATTTTCTCTTGAAATGCAGCATGAATTTTAAATGTCTATGATCGGAGAAATAAAATTCTTTTTACGATTGTAGATTTTACAGACTGATAAAGACATATTTTTGAGTCAATCTAAGTACTTGAAAGAACTACTTAAGAAATTTGGGATGGAAAACTCTAAACCAGTAAGCACACCTATGACTACAAATGACAAATTATCTCAAAGGGATGAGTCTACACCTGTCAATCCAACTAGATACAAATCTATGATAGGAGGTTTACTATATTTGACACAAACTAGACCTAATATTATGAATGCAGTATGTATAGTTTCTATATTTTAGAGTAATCCTAGGGAAAATCATGAATCAGCAGTAAAAAGGATTTTTCGGTACTTACAAGGGATAGCAAATCTTGGATTATGGTATCCTAAAGATGAAAATTTTGATTTATATGCATACATAGATGCAAATTGGGCAGGAGATGTGGATGATAGAAAAAGCACCACTGGAGGAGCATTCTTTCTTGGAAAGAGATTAGTTTCTTGGTTAAGTAAGAAACAGAGTTGTACATCTTTATCAACAGCAGAATCAAAATATGTTGCAGCAGCAACAAACTATACACAGGTACTTTGGCTTAAGCAAATGTTGAAAGACATAAAGGTAAAATTCAAGGAACCTATTACTATATATTGTGATAACACTGCAGCAATTGATATATCTAAGAATCCAGTATTACATTCTAAAACAAAACATGTTTCTATCAAACTGAATTTTCTAAGGGAAAAAGTTGAAGAAAAGGAGATAAAACTGGTTTATGTGAATACTAAAGAACAACTTGCAGATATCTTTACAAAACCTTTGCCTAAGGAAACTTTTGAGTATCTTTGAGATCAGCTCGAAGTCTTACCTCCACTGGTAGAGACTTAGACAGTTGATGATTGTCATCAACCAGCAGAATTAAATAGACAAATCTTTTATTCTGGTATTTGATGAGGAAGCTACTTCTCAGGGGGAGTAGTTGGTTTATTGAATTGGTTGGTATTTTGTATGCACTTGACTTTTTTTGTGACTTTGGCATTTGATGTCAAAGGGGGAGAGATATATGGAAAAACATTGGGGAGAGATATATGAAAAATGCATTATCTTTTTGAGGAGAGATTGGTATGAGAGATTGGTATTGAAAATAAATCTTTGAATAAACACATGTTACTCCCAGGGGGAGATATGGAGATTGTTGGTTTTTGTACTTGGCATTTCTGTTTCGGCACTTTGATGGTTTTTCCATCTTGTGTTGCCATCAATGCCAAAGTGGGAGATTGTTGGTATTTTGGTATGGTTTTGTCATTGATGTCAACACCTACTGAATACACCTACTTTGGAGATCCAACAACATTCATTGGCAAACAGTAAACTGTGCAACAATTACCAATATATGGTTAACTGGCAGGATATAATGTTCACCAGTACCTCTAATGACATGGAAGACACTTGGTAATGTTGAAGATATCATGTGGACACTTTATTTTGAAGTAATAATCATTGGTATATTCTTATTTGCATATTTGCTTTTACCGGCAAATAGGTCCAGGTTATCTAGGGTTACACCGATAGGTTTATCTTTTCCAGATTAGCATGGCATGCTATGGAGATGATTTATTATTATTGTAAATGCATTAAGCTAACATGTTCAATCGGTTATTGCATTAGATATTGTATTGTTTGTAAAATGGTTTTATTAAAATATCTTGTAGAGCCGACCTACTAAAATTGGTCTTAGGGTATGGTATAAATATAAGATCTTATTTGTAAGATCAAGTGTGAAGTACGAAAAAGATTTAAGGAAGGGTATATGCGAGATCAAGCAGGGATATACACGAAGACATCATATGAAGGTGAAGTTGGGTTTTTGTAGAAGCATATCAACACTACACCAGTACTAAATCTAGCATATGAAGATGCTATTTTGTGCAGTACATTCTTATTGTATTTAACCATCCAAATGTAGTCAGTGTGACTCCTATTTGTGATTGAGCAATGAGCTCTAGGCTGTTGGCCTTTCTGCATGTGCAGACCCCTCTTTGTACACTTACTATCTATAGTAGTATCATCTGATTGTGGGTAAGGTTTCCCATCGTGGTTTTTCCCCTTACAGGGTTTCCACGCACAAATATTGGTGTCATGTGTTGTGGATGACTTTGTGCTTATGTTTCATCCATTAATTCATACTGGTACAACAATTTTCTGTTAACATTGTCTACCGGCATACTTAACTGATTTACCGGTATTAAGCATTAAGTTGGTTAATAAGTTTTTGGTTTGAATTTATTTGACAACTGATTCACCCCCCCTCTTAGTTGTCTTTGGGACCTATAGTTTACAGATACTGCAAATGAAAGATGAGATTTTCATTACTCAATCCAAGTACATAAAGAAAATCTTGAAGAAATTTGGAATGGAGGACTCAAAACCAGTAAGTACTCCTATGACTACCAACTGTAAATTATCAAAGAATGATGAATCTGCATCTGTTGATGAGACACTTTACCGATCTATGATTGGAAAGTTGCAATATGTTGTTCACAGTAGACCAGATATAGCACATGCAGTAGGTATAGTTGCAAGATTCTTTCCAGATCCCAAAGAAACACATATGATAGCAATCAAAAGAATTTTTAGATACCTGAGAGGCACTGAAGATTATGGCTTAGTATATGACAAGAGAAATAATTTTGATTTAAAAATTTATACTGATGTTGATTGGGCAGGCAACATTGATGATAGGAAAAGAAGAAGTGGAGGAGCTTTCTTTTTAGGAGACAGACTATTAAGTTGGCTTAGCAAGAAACAAGGATGTGTTTCACAGTCAACAACAGAAGCTGAATATGTTGCTGCAGCATTGAATTGCACTAATATAGCATGGATCAAACAATTGTTGGAAGGCATAAATGAGAAAGTTACCGAGCCAGTAACTATATTCTATGATAATACTAGAGCCATTAAAATTTCAAAGAATCCTATAATGCACTCTAAGACAAAGGGCATCTCTATCAAATATCATTATCTTAGAGAAGAAAGTGGTGTTGGAGTATGTTAGCACAAAGGAACAAATTGCAAATATCTTCACCAAGCCACTGCCAAGGGACACTTTTGAGTATCTCAGAAGAAAGTTAGGGGTCCTACCCCTATCTTCTACTCACTAATCGAGTTCGGTGAATGCATCAATTTGATGACTCTACATAATACTTTAATGAGTTGATGTTGATTTACATAGTTTAGGAGGTTTTCTAAAGGTGTGCAGAAAATAATACAGGGAACATGAATTGAAGACACAATGGTCTGACTGAGACTAAGATGATACATATCAGTAAGGAAATCACTTCTCAGAGGAAGAAATCATGTTTTAGTACTTTTACTTTTTGCCATTGTTGTCAAAGGGGGAGAAGACTAATCTATGGGGCAGAAATCTGATGATAGGAGGAAAACATTTCAGAATCTCACAACAATCCGAATCCAAATCAATTAGGTCAAATCAATTGGTTTTGCCATCAATGCCAAAGGGGGAGATTGTTGGCATTCCAATTACAATGAGAGATTGTTGACATTTCAATGAGGATATTGAGAAGGTTGTTGATGATTATGGATATAACTGATTAAGGATGTTTTCCATTTTAGTAACATTATTTTGTCATTGATGTCAAGAAATTGAATTTCTGATTCAGTATGATGTTGCCATATCTTGAGAAGATTGATTTGAAGAGAATTAAGATGTCGGTAAAAGACACAAAAAGAATATGATGAATAAGGGGAGGAATAAGTTATTCAATGGGCAACTATTACCGAGTTAGACAATGATGAGATCATGATGTTTAGATTGTTTTGATATCCTATATATGTTGTTAATTGTATGGTTAATAGTATACTATGCCACCAAGCAAAGAACCTAGTTGGTAAACCCTAAGGAACCTAGTCGGTAAACCCTAAGGAACCTATTCGGTAAACCCTAAGGTTATCTCTATCGGTTAATGAAGGTGGAATGTCTACCAAGTAAAGTTTAGTATTTATTGAGTTGTGACTGAGCAGTAACAGAATGCATTGGATGATTAAAAGCGTTATTTAATGAAGGAAATTGATAACCTGGAGTTGATTAAATGATTGGTATGTCATGCATGAAGTTTGTTAAGAATCTATGGTATTGAAAGATCGACAGGAACATTTACAACTCAGATTGAACCGCAATACCCTAACACAAGTTCCAAGAAATGTATGCAAGTTCCAAGGTGAGGCAAAACATTTTCAGATCGAAGGATACATTGAACCTAGTCAAGTTTGAAGATCTGATGGCTATGATTGATCATGGGAAATGTGATCAAGAAGATTCAACGGTAAGCAAATTGTTTATAAATAAGGAATTGTTCATAAACAATGAATGCGGCCAAATGTAAGCACAAAGATGCTACACAGTGATTATCAAGCATAGAAGCTTGAAGCCCTGTTTGATTAACAGAGAATAGAGCCTAGCTGAGGGACAAGATAAGTCCTATGACTAAGAAGTATTGAGCAAATAAGAATCTGCTTTAGCATTTTAGATGTGAAGTTGCAGATATAGTTTATTAATGTTATTTTGTAAAGTGACAGAAAATCTCTTAACCGAGTGGACTTAACAGTCTTATTTGTAAAACCCTCTAGCAAGGTAACATTCTAGTTGAGTGTTTGAAATCCTTTGACAAGGTCACTTCTAACAAAGTGAAAATCCTAACAGATTTGAGGGTAATCCCTTAACTAGGTCACATCTAGCAATGTGTTTATAATCTTTAACAGGATTTGCTTTTAACTGAGCATACTCTAGAAGAGTATATTTCTTAGTGGGTCCGAAATCCCATAGTGGTTTTTCCCTATTTGGGTTTCCATGTTAAATTTGGTGTTGAATGTGTTATGATGATTATATGTTTATGAGTTGGCATGTTTAGCAGTTTTTGGTTACATTGGAGAAGTATATGTTACCAAGGTTGAATCTATTTATTTCATGGAAGTTTAAGTTTGTATGATTCAGCCCCCCCTCTCATCTTGTTAGCTTGGCATCTGTACTTTACATTTAGTATTAGATCTATCAGTTCCATGTTGGGCAGGGGGTAGTTATCCTTTAATGATGACTCATTTAAATTTCTAAAATACACACATAGTCTAATGCCACCTTTCTTCTTCCTGATAGGAATAAGATTAGAAACCCATGACAAATGCCTAATAGGTTTGATAATACCACCATCTCTAAGTTTCATCATTTCTTCTTAGATTTTGTGTCTAATAACTGGGTTAATTGGCCTTTTCTTTTGTCTAAAAGGCCTAGCATCTAGGTCTAAAGGGATTTCATATTAGAGTAGGTCTTCTCTATAGGTTTCAGGTCATCATATGACCATGAAAAAACATGCTTATAATTTTTGAGCAAAGTGATCAACATGATCCTGATCTTTGGACTAATCCTTTTGCCAATGTAGACCTTTCTAGGAGATGAATTAGTTTCTAAGTTAATTTTTTAAGGTCTTCTTTTTTTACAGGGGATTGCTTCATTATTTGACTATCTTGACTATCAAACAACTTTTCTAGGACCACCAATCCTTTTGGGATTTTGTTTGTCTTTAGCTGCACAATATCATTCCCAAAAATAATTTCTTTCCCATCTATAGTCTCCACGAAAGCATTAAAATCAATTTATTAACTCTCATACTCATCTATTCAATCTAAAAACTTTAATAGGTCATCATCATCATTAAAAACTTGCCAATTGCATACATTGTCAGGTATGGCAAGCCTTGTTTTATCTCCACCCTTGAAATCCTAGCTAAGGTGATATCATCACTCCTCAAAGCAATATTTGCTAAAAAATCTGCTATAATGTTCTTTGATGTTTTTATCCATTTGATGTTAAAGGCATCAAAAAATTCCAATGAATCCCAGACAACTGATCTGTACTGCTTTATTCTATCATTCTTGGAGGAATAAACTAACCTAACCTGAGATACAATCAATTGAGAATCGCCCCATACTAACAGTTTCTTTATTCCATGCTTAGTGGAAAGATTTAAACCTAGTAACAATTCCTCATACTTCACCACATTGTTAGCACACTCAAAAACTAATTAGAAAGAATATTTAAAAGTCTTCCCACTAGGTTTAATAAAAACTAGTCCAACACCCTACCCCTCCTTGCTGTGAACTCCATCAAAATACCTGTGCCATAGATCCTCCTTACTATTCTTGATTTCAACTATGAGAGGATCTACAACTTCTAGGGATGATTGAATAGGTTTAAATTTGAAGTCCCTCATATCAAATTCATAGAACATTACCATGTTATTTAGATCAACTTGCTTAGTAGTACTATTAGATCTAGGTTCTCTTTCTAACCTGACAGATTTTCCATTAACTGGGATAGTAGCATAGGATAAATCTAGTTGGAAATAATTTGGGGAAACATCTACAACTATCACATCTACTTTGTAAGCAACTTGTAGGAATTTTCTATCTTGACCTCTAAATGTTTAAGGATGCCTATCATATGAATGGATTTATTATCCATGGAATAATACCTCCCATAGTTAGAGTCAACATCAAACCCAAGTCCCCCCATGAGCCCCATAGGCATGATAGTAATGGCAGCCGCAAAATCAATCATATAGTTTTTACACACCTACCATTTATCATCAAAGTCATATAAAAGGGATCCACTTGTGAAGGGACTTTAGTGATAGTACTTCCTCGATAGACCTCAGGAGCTTACATTGTTTTGGAGTGTTCCTCTTATGTACAATTAATCTCATCTTCTAAAACAATAGTGTTATGCAAACCAGTTTGGGGCATACTAGGAACTCCACTTATTAAAGCTAAAGCATTATTTCTATGCTCAGGGATCTTCATCATTTCTAACAAAGGAACAAAAATTTTTATTTGAGACACCATTTACATCATGTTAAAAGAAGGTGTTGTAGAAGTACCTGGATTATCCTCCTTTCGAATTTTTACCTTTTCTTTGTTTTCCTTCTCAGCCACAACTGCTTTCAGAGGAATTTTAGCTATGACCTACTTTTCAATCTTCTTGAATTTTGAGCTTCCTTTTGGCACAAACTGCTAGGTATGGGTGCTTTTTACCACCTTATTCTTTACTTCTATGGATAGTGGGGGAGTTTATTACTTAAGTTCTAGCTTCTTATCCTTTATAAACATTCCACAAGGTTTCCCTTGGTTGGGCAAAGCATCCCTTGGTCTTAGATTGTAGCCACTCTTAATCTGAGAAATGACAACCATAGTAATTCTTTTGATTTTCTCTTTAGAGGGTCTTCTCAAACTGATACTTTCAGGCTGGTCATTAGAAGCATTGACCTTATGTTCTTCTCTACTTTCTTCATCAGAAACCACTTCCTGATGATGGTTGTTATTCCACAATATTTAAATATCTACATCTATTTCTACTTCATTTTCTTGAGAAGCTGAACTCTCAGACTTATTATCAGCTTGAAAAGAAAACATATTCACCATGTGATTAGTGAATCTGTCTTCCTAGCAACTAGCATAGACATCATCATCTTCTTCAATGGCCTTTTCTACTATGCGTTTGGCTTGTATATGTGGTAAATTATATGTCATACACTCTAGACTATCTTCCACAAGATGAGCACATACCCTTTTTAATGGATCAAGTGTTTCTTTGTTTTTTGGCCTTTGTTTACCAACCATAGGCCACCCATCTTTCCAATTTGTGTTGTAGGGAATGTCATGCAACTTAGGTTTGTCATGCCTTTGAAAATTAGGCCTATCATGCGATATGCCTCTCTCATTTCTAGCCACTTTGTAACTCAAATCCTTTAAGGAACTCATGACTTATTCCAACTTATCCTCTTCTTTAGGCACTTTGTTGTGATGTCCTTTGGGATTTGGAAAAATCTTAACATCATCTCATCTTGGATTTTTTCTTGAGGCCTTTCTATTTTTTTCAATGGTCTGAGAAATTTTAAAAGAAGATACCAAAGTTGGGGGATTACTTGATCTTAACTCATACCCTATTCTAGGATCAAAATAATCAAAATAGAAAACAGAGTTCATATTGTTAGTTGGCTTTAGACTAAGTGGAATCTTTGTTGAGTATTTTGATGAATATGTTATTGAAAAAAGCAACATCTTCATTCAAATTTTTTCTGATGCTAGTTAACTCATTCAAAGCAAATTTAGGGTCTGAATGATCACCATACTAATCTCTAAACATCCTTTTAAAGTCTTGAAATGATCTGATAGATAAATCAAGAATATATTTGTACCATTCCCTAGCATCATTAGTCAAAGATTGCATAAAATTTTTCATGAAAACATCTTCACCTTCAACTTCAAAGTTGTCCATTATGTCTTAGAATGCTTTGAGATGATCTTCCCCTGATATTGCATTATTTCGCAAGAACTTAGGGAGTGCAACTCTTACTTCATTGCTTACTAGATTCAAGAAGCCTATTATCCCAGTGAAATCAATAAATCGATATCGATCTTGTTACATTGGTCTACTAGCAAACTAATTGTGAATTTTCTATTGGTGGGTGTTTCCTTGATCAGGAACTTGATGTTGTTATTGTTGTTGTAGGGGTATCTAATGTTGTTGTTGATATTGTCCTCCCATTTGCTATTGAAGTTGCAACAATTGCAAAGACTACTGGTAAGCATTGTTTCCTCCCATTTGGCTATTGTTCTAGTACATTGGTGGGGGAGGATACTTTGGGACAAAAGGAACTTGTGGAGTTGGTGGGCCAAAATTTTGGCCTGACATGTTTTATTGACCTTGTACACCATAATGATGCTACTGAGCTCTGTGGTGTTGACTAGTACTTGCCAGATCAATGTTTCTATTTTGGATGTTAGTAGGGGTGACACTGACGCTTATAGAGATAGAAGATAAAATAGGCATTCCAGTTCTCAATGCATGCAATATTGGCACAGTACTAGCTGCAATACTAGAAATATTTTCTTGGGTAGAAGATTGGGTAGCATTTGTTGTACGCGTTAAAACAACACTTACAACAGGGGTCCAAGTTTTATTACTTATGGCTACATGGGTTGAGGAGATAATAATATTCACATGGGAAGACACATATGTAGAAGTGACTAAAGGGAAGCTGACAATACTAGGGACACTGGATATCTGACTAGACATTACATGGGTAGGGATTTGCATCGACTTCTGAATGGAAAGATAACATTTCTTGTTCCATCATGTCCCTTTCTCTTCTCACTTGTTCCAACTATCTTTTCAACTCTTCTATTGATCATCCAATTTCATTCCCTGAGGTGGAGCATACATTGGACTTAGTGAACTGAGTTTGAAAAATATTTTGTGTTGAAGGAAAGTCATATACACAGGGGTAGCCATAGTGTTCTCTGGACTAATGTTACTTTGTACATTAGCTATCTGATCAACATACCTAGCCTCAATCTCTTTTTGGAAACTAACCCTTTCAAAATCTACGTATAACTTGTCATAAGTAGACTGGTCCTGAGCAGGACCTTCATTGTAGGGATTTTGTAGAATTTTATCCATATTAGGGAATGTGTGACTAACAAAAACATTATCTTTTGGAAAATATTTGTCACTAATTATACCTTCTACTTCGTAGGAATATCTATATGTGTCAATATGATAACCTTGTAAAATACCCTTCCCTCTTAAATCAATATGCAATTGATTATGTTCCTCTATTCTAATAATAGGAGCATTAACTAATGCTTGAGGAAAAGTATTTTGAGGAGTACCTTTGTTCTTGACAGTCCACCTTTTTCTTGTTGTAGACTTGATACCCTCTCTGCTCCATTGATTAGCTTCCTTATCTACACTAAAATAAGTGTCTGATGTGTTGTGCCTTGCAATGCATTCACTCCTCCTTGTAGCAGTGTTTGTAACCTTCTTCCTGCTCATGTGAGCTTCTCAAGCTATAAACTAGATTTCTTTCTTTTTAGAGTTACCACCCAAGATGAGAATACATTTTTCTTTAGCAACTCTGGACTTTGGAAAAGGACTACTGGGGCTAAAATACTCTTTTGACACAACCTTATCTTTTCTTTCCCCAGTAGAGTCACTGATTTGTTGGTTCCCAAATCAATAGATCCTAGATCCTAGAAGAATTTCCACTAACTCATCGATAGACTTAGGATTGGTTTGGCAAATGAACACGACTCGACACAAAGGCTAAAATCTTCTACTCTTAAGACTCTACAGGACCTAGGTGGGTATCTTTGTTGCAATATTTCATGACATTTTAACTTTACATGGACAAACATTGCAGTGTTTTAGCAGATTCTTTCAATAAAAATATACCAAGGAAAAGTAAGATATACTATGAATTCTAGCTTGAACCTTAGTTTTTGTTACTTTTCTTGCATTGAAAACCGATTCTAATCTATTCTACTCCTACTGAATAAGAACTAGAAAATGAAATATAAAAGGTGAAATAAGAATGTTGAAATGATCCTAAAACCAAGAAAAGTATGACCAATGCCTATTCGAGGGAAATACATGTTAATAAGCTCTAAAGACAATTGTTGATAGGCCCAATATTCAACAAGATGAGAGTGGGGGGTGGGGGTGAATCATACAAACTTAATCTTTAATATATTCAATAGATTCAACCTCGGTAGCCTTTACTTCTGAATATAACCAAAACTGTAAAATATTCAAACTCATGAATAGATAACATCACAACACATATAACACGAGATTTAATGTGGAAACCCAAATAGGGAAAAACCACTATGGGATTTCGGACCCACTAAGAAATATACTCAACTACAATATGCTTGGTTAAAAGCAAATCCTATCAAAGATTGCAAACACATTGCTAGATGTGACCCAGTTAAGGGATTTCCCTCAGATCTATTAGAATCTTCACCTTGTTAGAAGTGACCTTATCAAAGGATTTCAAGCACTCAACTAGAATGTCACCTTGCTAGAGGATTTACAAATAAGACTGTTAGGTCCACTCGATTAAGAGATTTCCTATCACTTACAGAATAAACAATAGTAATAATATATATGTGCAACTTCACATCTAAACTGCTAAAGCAGATTCTATTTTCTCAAAAAAATCTAGTCATAAGACTTATCTAGTCTTTTGCTGGGCTTCACAATCTATTCTTCAATCAGATCTTCAAGCTTCAGTGCTTGGTAATCTCTTTTGTAGCATCACTGTGCATACATTTGCCCGTATGCATTGTTCATCAACAATTCTTTATTTATAAACAATGTATAACTGCTTAATCTCCTTGATCACATTTCCCATGATCAATCCTAGCCATCAGATCTTCAAACTTGACTACGTTCATTATATCCTTTGATCTGAAAAATGTTTTACCTCACCTTGGAACTTGTATATCTTCCTTGGAACTTGTGCTAGGTAATTACGGTTCAATCTGTCTTGTAGATCTAGCTCTTGATTTTAAAAGGCCGTAGATCCTTAACAAAATTCTTGCATGACATACCAATCATCTAATCATCTCCATCTCTTCGGCATCCTTTCATTAAATGATGTATCAATTTATTTAATGCATTCTATTACAACTCGGTTGTTACTCGGTAAATACTGAACTTCACTTGGTAGACATTCTACCTTCTTTAACCGATATTGATAACCTTAGGGTTTATTGACTAGGTTCTTTAGGGTTTACTGACTAGGTGCTTTCCTCGGTGTCATAGAACAGTAATAAACTTACAATCAACAACATATGCAGGATATTACAACAATCAAAACAACATGATCTCATCATTGTCTAACTCGGTAATAGTTGCCCATTGAATAACTTATTCCTTACCTCCCATTATCATATTCTTTCTGTGTCACTTACCGACATCTTAATTATCATCAAAACATACTTCTTAAGATATGGCAACATCATATTGAATCAAAAAATCAATTTCTTGACATCAATGACAAAACACTATTATTAAGACAGTAAACATCCTTCTTCAGTTATATCAATAATCTCCAACAACCTTCTCAATATCCTTAATGAAATGCCAACAATCTCTTATTGCAATTGAAATGCCAACAATCTCCCTATTTGGCATTGATGGCAATACCAACATGATTCATTCAAATTGATTCGGATTCAGATTGTTGTATAGACTTCTCCTGTTATCCTTGAGCTATAGACTTCTTCTGAAAGTCTTCTCCCCCTATCATTATTCTTCTTCTTCTTCTCTATTAGCATTCTCCCCCTTTCTTTGGTCTTCTCCATCTTACTTGGTACCTGATCATTTAGTCTTCTCCCCCTTTGTCAACAATGTCAAAAAGTAAAAGAACTAATTCATGATTTCTTCTTCTGAGAAGTGATTTCCTTGTTGGTAAAAAAAAATACAAATATATCATCTCAGTCTCAGTCAGAGTAACTTGTATTCAATCACTATTTCCTACACAACTTTAGGCGACCTCCTAAAGTGTAAATTAGCATCAACTCACAAATAATATTCTATAGAGTCATCGAATTGATGCTTTCATCGAACTCTATCAGTGAGTAGAGGATAGGGGTAGGACCCCTAACTTGCTTCTGAGATACTCAAAAGTGTCCCTTGGTAATGGCTTTGTGAAGATGTCTACAATTTGTTCCTTTGTGTTAACATAGTCCAGCACAATTTTCTTTACTTGAACTTCTTCTCTAAGATAATGATACTTTATAGATATATGCTTGGTCTTAGAGTGCATTACTAGATTCTTTGAAATGTTAATGGCACTAGTATTATCACACAATATAGTTACTAGCTTGGTAACTTTCTCATTTATACCTTCCAAAAGTTGTTTGATCCATGCTATATTGGTACAATTCAATGCTACAACAACATATTCAGCTTTAGCTGTTGACTGTGAATGCATCCTTGTTTCTTGCTAAGCCAACTTACTAGTCTTTCTCCCAAGAACAAAGCTCTGCCACTTGTGCTTTTCCTGTCATCAATATTTCCTACCCACTCAGCATCAGTATAAACCTTTAGATCAAAATCCGTTCTCTTGTTATATACTAAGCCATAGTCTTCAGTGCCTATCAGGTATCTGAAAAATTCTCTTGATTACTGTCATATGGGTTTCTTTGGGATCTGTAGAGAATCTTGCAACAATACCTACTACATGTGCTATATCTGGTCTGCTGTGTACAATATATTACAACTTTCCAATCATAGATTAGTAAAGTGTCTCATCGATAGATGTAGATTCATCATTCTTTGATGGTTTACAGTTGGTATTTATAGGAGAACTTACAGGTTTAGAATCCTCCATTCCAAATTTCTTCAAGATTTTCTTTATGTACTTGGATTGAGTAATGAAAATCTCATCTTTCATTTGCAGTATTTGTAAACCTAGAAAATACTTTATCTCACCCATTAATGACATCTCAAATTCTTTGCACATTTCATTTCCAAAGTTCTTGCATAAGGAGTCATTACCACAGAAAATAATATCATCAACAAATATGGCAGAGATCAGTATTCCATTGTTCTCATCATTCTTCATGTACATATTGTTGTTTTCACTTGTCCTTATAAAACCAATCTTGATCAACTAAGAGTGCAGTCTTTCATACCATGCTCTAAGTGCTTGTTTCAAACCATATAAAGCTTTGTTCAATTTACATACCTGATCTTTATTCTTGTCTTCAACAAATCCTTCAGGTTGTTCTATATAAACTTCTTCTTCTAGTATACCATTCAAAAATGTAGATTTGACATCCATTTGATATACCTTGAAATTTTTGAAAGCAACATATGCCAACAATGTTCTTACTCCTTCAAGTCTAGCCACAGGTGCAAAAGTCTCAACATAATCTATTCCTTCTTCTTGAGCATATCCTTTGTAAACTAGTCTTTCTTTGTTCGGAATGACCTCATCTTTTTCATTTAGCTTATTTCTGAAAATCCACATAGTACTAATTACATTTTTGTCCTTCGGTCTTGGGTTCAGTGTCCATGTGTCATTCTTCTTAATTTGATCAATCTCTTCTGTCATAGCATTTACCCAATCTTCACTATTAAATGCCTCTTTTACTATTCTCGGTTCAAATTCAGATATCAGACATGTGTTCTGTCTTAGTTTGTTCCTTGTCATTATTGGATCATCCTTATCTCCTATAATCTGACTTGATGCATGATGTCTTTTGACATATTTGGCTAATATAGGCTCGGTAGGCTCTGTATGATCTTCTTCATCACTCGGTAACTGGATATTCTCTTCATTTTCTTCAACAGCTTTCTCAGTAGGACTTCTTGGTTGGAGATAAACAAATTCTTCATAATCTTCTGGTTCTTTGGAATTTCCTTCATCATTTCTTTCTACAAATTCATCAATTTTCACATTTGCACTTTCTACTATTTTGTTAGATGATTTGATTAGACATTTAAATGCTTTACTTCTAGAAGAATAACCTAGAAATGTTCCTTCTTTGGTTTTCTGATCAAACTTTCCATTTTTGTCATCTTTGTGAACATAACATCTACTTCCAAAGATTTTAAAATAAATTACATTAGGTTTCCTGTCATACCAAATTTCATATGGTGTCTTCATAGTTCCTTTCTCTAGTTTTACTCGGTTCAGAGTGTAAACAACAGTGCTTATTGCTTCTCTCCAAAATTTTTGTGACACTTTCTTTTCAATCATTAGAGTTCTAGCACTATCCATAATAGATTTATTTCTTCTCTCAGCTATCCCATTTTGCTGTGGAGTTTTCGGTGCAGAAACTTGTCTTTTTATATCATGATCATTGCAGAATAAGTTAAATTCATCAGAAGTGAACTCACCTCCTCTATCAAATCTAAGACATTTCAGCTGTCTTCCTATTTCATTTTCAACTCTTGCCTTGTACCACTTGAACATTTGAAAAGCTTCTGATTTTTCTTTCAAAAACATAACTGACATCATTCTTGAATAATCATCAACAAATAATATGAAATATTTATCACCATAATAACTTTGAACTTTCATGGGACCACAAAGATCAATGTGCACAAGATCTAAAATTCCCTTAGAAGTGTAGGACTTACTTGTAAAGCTTGATCTTGTCATCTTACCCATCTGGCATCCTCAGCATAGCATTCCCCAGTTTTTCCAAGCTTGGTAGACCTCTTACTTGGTGCTTCTTACTTATTTTGATCAGATTATCAAAATTTACATGACAAAACCTTTTATGCCATAACTAGGTATCTTCTATTTTTGTATAAAGACATTTATTTTGAGTTGAGTCGAGATGAAGTGTATTACCTCTTATTTGTGTCTCAATATCAACTAACTTTCCATGCTTGTCATGAACTATGACAATTCCCTTCTGAAATTCTATTTGGTATCCTGTATTGTTTAGCTATGCTACACTCAACAAATTGTATTTCAAACCTTCAACCTAGTAAACATCATCACATTTAGAATTTTGAAGAAGTGTGATAGAACCTTTACCTTTCACTGGAGATGGTGCATCATTACCAAATCTTACATAGCCTCCATCATAATCTTCTAATTTAACAAACTTGTGTTTATCACCTATCATATGATGTGAGCATCCACTATCTATGATCCAAGAGTCATTATTATTTATGTGAGATTTTAGGGCTTTTTCTTGATACCTTTCTTTATCTAATCCATCTTTAATAGCCACATAAACAACTTCCTCTATATTAGTTTCATCTGATTTATCATCATTGGATTCTTCATCAGCTACTAGGCATGTCTTTCTATCTCTTCTTCTGAAGTCTCAGTGTCCTTTGTAGTTATTGTCTTTCTGTCTATCTTCTCAGTAATCTCTCTTTTTAATAGATTCTTTGTGAGGGCAGTTAGAAGCCATATGTCCTATTTTATCACAATTGAAACATTTCAAAGGTAGTGTTCCTTTATACTTCCCTTTTCCTCTTGGTAACCTTCTGGCCAATAGTGTTTCAAACTCTTCCTACTTTCTGATTTCCTCATACAGTTTGTGTACTTCTTCCATGTTCTTATGAAATCTTTCACTTGCTCCATTGTGATTTCCTTTAGAATACTTACTCATTCTATCATTGTAGTCATTAGATTCACCAAGATGAAAAGAACTGAATGTAGATTCAACTTTATTTACCGAAGACCCACTGTTATCAAAATTACTTAACTCAAATGCATGTAGCTTACCAATATTAGAATCCAAAGAAACTGGCATGTTTGGTACAGACCTCAATTTATTGATTGCAGAGACTCAAATAGCATAAGCAGGTAGAAGGGTTCTCAACAACTTACTTGTTACATCCTTTTCTTCAATAGTCCCTCCTGCTCCTTTGATTTGATTGACAATCTCCTTTAGCCTTGTACTATATTAGGTTATGTTCTCACCTTCATTCATTCTCATGGATTCAAGTTGTCCTCTTAAACTATTCACTTTTGCTCTTTGTACATGTTCATCACCACCATAAATAGATATGAGCTTAGTCCACATTGCCTTTGCATCATTCCATCCTTCTAGATCATTAAAATTTGAGTCAGTCAATGCTAATGTTATTTCAATCATTGCTTGAGTATGCTCTTTCTTTGCCTTTATCTCTTCCATTGTCATCAGATAGGTGCTTGGTGCAATGTAATCATTTTCCAGATAATATGTAGCATATTCTCCAATTCCTGATAGGTGCAACTTCATTCTTTTCTTCCATGTGGAGAAACTTGACTTGTTCAGCTTTGGAGCATCCCTCTTATACATCTTCAGATCTTTTCTCAAGTACCTTTAAAATTTTCTTCCAGAGCCCAAAGCTCTGATACCAATTGTTACTAGGCTCTGAAAGCATTTGTTGATAGGCCCAATAGTCAACAAGATGAGAGGAGGGGGGTGAATCATACAAACTTAATCTTCAATATATTCAACAGGTTCAACCTTGGTAGCCTTTACTTTTGAATACAACCAAAACTGTTAAATATTCAAACTCATGAATAGATAGCATCACAACACATATAACACCAGATTTAACATGGAAACCCAAATAGGGAAAAACCACTATGGGATTTCAGACCGACTAAGAAATATACGCTTCTAGAGTATGCTGGGTTAAAAGCAAATCCTATTAAAGATTACAAACACATTGCTAGATGTGACTCGGTTAAGGGATTTCCCTCAGATCTATTAGAATCTTCACTTTCTTAGAAGTGACCTTGTCAAAGGATTTCAAACACTCAACTAGAATGTCACCTTTCGAGAGGATTTACAAATAAGACTGTTAGGTCCACTCGGTTAAGAGATTTCCTATCACTTACAGAATAAAAAACAGTAATAATATATATCTGGAACTTCACATCTAAAATGCTAAAGCAGATTCTATTTGCTCAAAACAATCTAGTCATAAGACTTATCTAGTCTTCTACTGGGCTTCACAATCTGTTCTTCAATCAGATCTTCAAGCATAAGTGCTCGGTAATCTCTTCTATAGCATCACTGTGCATACATTTGCCCGCATGCATTGTTCATCAACAATTCTTTATTTATAAACAATGTATAACCGCTTAATCTCCTTGATCACATTTCCCATGATCAATCTTAGCCATCAAATCTTCAAACTTGACTAGGTTCGTTGTATCCTTTGATCTGAAAAATGTTTTACCTCACCTTGGAACTTGTATATCTTTCTTGGAACTTGTGCTAGGTAATTGTAGTTCAATCTGTGATGTAGATCTAGCTCTTGATTTTTCAAGGCCGTAGATCCTTAACAAAATTCTTGCATGACATACCAATCATCTAATCATCTGTAGCTCATCGACATCCTTTCATTAAATGTTGCATCCATTCATTTATTGCATTCTGTTACAACTTGGTTGTTACTTGGTAAATACTGAACTTCACTCAGTAAACATTCTGCCTTCTTTAACCGATATCGACAACCTTAGGGTTTATCGACTAGGTTCCTTAGGGTTTACCGACTAGGTGCTTTGCTTGGTGTCATAGAATAGTATTAAACTTACAATCAACAACATATGTAGGATATTACAACAATCAAAACAACATGATCTCATCATTGTCTAACTCGGTAATAGTTGCCCATTGAATAATGTATTTCTTACCTCCCATTATCATATTCTTTCTGTGTCACTTACCAACATCTTAATTCTCATCAAAAAATACTTCTTAAGATATGGCAACATCATACTGAATCAGAAAATCAATTTCTTGACATCAATGACAAAATAATATTATTAAGACAGTAAACATCCTTCTTCAGTTATATCAATAATCTCCAACAACCTTCTCAATATCCTTAATGAAATGCCAACAATTTCTTATTGCAATTGAAATGCCAACAATACATATTCAAATAATAGATTTAAAGACAAACAATATCATGGTATCAACATTAGAATCCAATACTAAGAACTCTAGACTTTCTTAGAATGCTCACACTAAGAATATATTCATTAACTTCCTCACAAAACCTCTCACATAGGTGTTGCAGTATTAAAGACAATTTAATTTATTTGCTTGAAATAAAGCCAATCAAGACATACACATTCTCCATTGAAAAAGACAAATTGAAAATATCATTAACATAACAATTCATACAACACTATATAACATATTCGAGCAAGAAAATAATGTTCTCTTTATTTATCTTCAGTATAAAATGACACATTCATGATAAAAGGTTGCGCTAAAAATATGTGGAAGACTATTTGTCAAGATATTTCTTCAAAGCTATCCTATTACATACTAAACAGAATTTTTCAGAATCGTTCTTCTTGGACCTGAATTCCCTTTTATAACCCAAGGGAGCAAAACAAGCTTCAGGTCAAGAAGACGCATGGCAAAAGTACAAGTCATTACAATTTTCAATAAGGCCCATTCTTGTCCATGTCAACATGTGTGCAATCTTCCTATCTTCATTAAATGCAGGCAGTTGGGAAGTCACCATCCTGGAAGATTTGGGATGCAGGTCTACAAGATCTATGTCTTCATTGGTACCTTGACACATACTTCTATCAGGATCTGAGGTACATCATAGCGTTTGGCAGTATGTAACCTGGAGAATGGTCGTTGATGATTGAAAGTCTATGTTAGTCCTCCTCAAAATTTGCAACACAAAAATTTTAGTTAACAAAAAGAAAAATTGTGGCTACTCTTCTTCCTCAGGCTGCTTTTCCTCCAAGGAGTAGTACCTTCTATGCAATTCTTCTATCTCATCGGCTGGCCAACAAAAATCCCTCAACCCTTGCAATTTACTTATTGCTTCTTTTGTTTTATGGGCAGGTACAACTGTAGCTCCTAAGGAAAATCTATGGCACATTTGATCTACGTCCATGATCTTATCAATAATATTAAAAGAGGTATCCCCTTGCTTTGGATCAGTGGCCAAAGACGTCAAAACTGCATTTATTTCATCTTGGAAGCCTTGCCTCCATTCTTCTAGGCTCTTGATCTATCCATCATCTATCAAAATTGTGGGGACATGCCACTTTTTAAGCCTTTGGAAAGAGTTGATCATTCCCAACACTTATTTCTTCTCCTTTTCTATGTTGGACAACTCTTTAGTTAATAAATTATAATTTTTCCAAGTGACCCCAACAACTTAAGGGTGTTGGGCCACATTTTTTATTGCCAGCATGACCTCTTTCAACTGTTGACCCTTTGGTAACCAAGTGAATCTTATTGGTTGAAAGAATTAAATAATCTCATGCAGCTGACTTAGGAGCTGAGATGTCAAAGAATATGAAGAATAAATTTCATCTAATTTTTCAATAATCTTATTTCTTGGAGCGTCAAAGGCATTAATGCCCCTAACAAAAGAGGGAGAATAAAATCTCACCTTGATTCTTCAAAGGCGGACAATTTTTTAATCCAAGGAAAGAAGCTATCACAGGAAATGTATCACAAAACAGTGGCTAAATAAACACAATTTGGATTGGCCCACATGCAAGGTGTTGGGGCCTTAGGCAGATTGCTTACATTATGGAATCCTAAAAACGTCCAAGTTCACTTATTAGATCAAGATCTTAACTAGAAAATGTTTAAAGCAGTATGCTATGACACGAGCTTTACGATATTTAATATTTATGGCCCCATCCCCACTCTGGAAAAGAAAGGCCTATGGGACAAGCTGACTCTTTTACTCCAACAAGAGGAAGCACAAAACTTCATCATTGGAGGAGACTTTAATGCAATCTTGTCCCATAAGGAAAAGCAAGGAGGAATCTTCCCAACCCCACAATCTATGGAGGATTTTATTAGCTTCACCATGAAAAATAACTTATTAGATGCGATCCCCAATAATGGTCTCTTTACTTGGACTAACAGGAGATCAGGCTTCCTTCAAATTGCAGAGAGACTTGACAGGTTTTTCATTCTTCTAAAATGGCGCGTCAATCAGGTCAGTTATCATTAAGACATTCTCCCCATTTCTGAATCAGATCACTTCCTAGTCCAAATTACTTTGGAATGGAGAAAACAAAACCCCATGCTAGTTTACGGCTCCTCTTTCAAGTTTGAGCACATGTGGTTTAGACACCCACATTTTCAGGCTCTATTAAGACAATGGTGGGTATCTTCTCCTACATGTAGAGGAACGAAGATGTTCCATTTTTTTACGAAACTTTAGTTTATTAAGATCCAGGCTAAGGAATGGAACAGAAATATTTTTAAGAATGTTTTTGCCCAAAAAAAAATCATTGCTCAATAACTGGAAGAAGTTAACCAAAATATAATTTCCAAGGGTTTGGATCAACTCCTGCACTCTACACAAGAGGGCCTTCAAAGTGAATGGGAAGAGGTCTGTAAGAGAGAAGAAGAATACTAGAGACAGAAATCAAGAGAACTATGGCTGCAATAGAGAGATAAGAACACAAAATTATTTCATGCCTCCACAAAATAAAGGAAAGCATCTAACTTTATATTCTCAATCAAGCATGAGGACTCAAGGGAACTGATTAAAACTTTAGCAGATATCCAAGATCAAGGTGTAAAGTTTTTTAAGAATCTCCTAGCCCCACCACATTCTAATTTAGATCCTTCTTGGAAGGACAATGCTAAGCTTCTACTACAATCTATTCCACCTCTAATTTCCAACCAGGATAACAGAGACCTTTTGGTCCCCTTCACTTTGGAGGAAGTCCACAAAGTTCTATTTTCCCTTTCCCCAGATAAAGCCCCAGGTCCAGATGGGTTCACCACTCTTTTCTTTCAAAAGTGTTGGGATGTGATTGGTTTTGACCTCTTAGAGGTAATGGAAGAATCCAAGAAAAGGGGAGCTATGTTGAAAGGTTTCAATGCAACAAATATTGTTCTTATCCCAAAAACCCCTTCCCCTTCTTCATTCGCAGATTTCAGACCCATTTCTCCTTGTAACATAATATATAAGATTGTAATTAAGGCCATTTACCTTAGAATGCACTTCCTCATACCAAGGATCATCTCACAAGAACAAGGGGGTTTTGTCCTAGGTAGGGAGACTATAGAAGGAGCCCTAGTAGCGCATGAGGTTTTACACTCTATCCATGAGAGCCAACAAGAAAATTTTGTTATCAAACTTGATATGATAAAAGCATACAATTGGGTCAAGTGGGAGTTCCTCTTTAAATAATTATCAAAATTCGGTTTCTCAGACAAATGGTGCAAATGGATCAAAAATTTTATCTCAGGCGCACATTTTTTTATTCTAATAAATGGTCATCCTTCAGGGTTTTTTAGGGTACACAGGGGATAAGACAAGGCAACCCTATGTCACCCTTTCTCTTCATTCTCATGGTAGATGCTTTGAGCAGATACATCAATTTTCAATCCTCAAAAGGGCTTTGGCTTGGGGTCACCCTTCCAGATACTTCAATAACAGTAACTCATTCTCTCTTCACTGATGACACATTGTTATTCGGTAAGTCTTCTCTAAAAGAAGCCAAGCTCATCAAGCAAATACTGGATATCTATTCTTCTACTTCAGTTTAGAAAATTAATGCTGCCAAGTCTAAGATGTTTATTTTCAACACACCTTCAATCTTATCACTAAGAATATGCAAGACTTTGGGCTTCTCAATGGACTGATTGCCATCCTCCTACCTTGGCATCCCCTTTTTTATGGGATCAAGCAAACCGTCCTATTGGTTTTCTATCATTGGTAGAATTCAGGCATGAATCTCAGCTTGGAAAGTAAGGTGGCTTTCACTATTAAGTAGAATGCTTCTTTTCAAGTCAGTGCTAACAGCAATACCGAATTATTACATGTTTGTCCTCAAGGATCCCTCATCCGTCATCCAACAACTGTAGAAACTCGTTAGAGATTTTCTATGGAACAGTAATATGAAAAATGAAAGGAAAATCCCCTAACCTCTCTAGAAAAAATGCCATGCCAAAAATCCCAAGGGGGAGTGGGACTTCACAATTTAAAGCACCACAACAAGGCCTTTGGAGGGAACTTGATTTGGTAAATGTACACTAACTCGGTCTCCAAATGGTGTCAGATTATGCAAGCTAAATATTTGGACAACACTCAACCATCAAGAGTATTGACACTTTTAGACCCTCCAAAGGGATCTTCTATTTGGAACTTCATGATGGATTCAAGGAATCTAATATCCAAGTATGTTTCATGGGAAATCAACAATGGTCTCAGTGCTAACTTCTGGATAGACTCATGGTGTGGGCATCCTCCTATTTCTCAATTGGATAACATGGCAGACATTATGGATACAACCATAGCCCATTGGGGTATTAAATTGAGGGACTATGTGTCTGTTGTAGAAATATTCTCAAGAAAAATAATCTAGTAAGATCCTACTCTTCTCCCAATACCCCTCTAGCGAGCTTCCTCATTGGCCAACATTTTATTGAATAGAACAGTTATCATGTATAACAGAGATGATGCATTATTTTGGGAAGCTTCAAAATTGGTGCAATATTCAATCAAAGAAGGTTAAAATGCCTTGCAGGAGGGTTGCAGCAGTAAGGCAAGAAGTCGGGCATACTCCTGTTGGAATGACATTGTCTTACCAAAAGCAGGTTATTTTGCATGGCTAAAATTGAATAAAAGAATCTTAACATCAGAGAGATTAGTAAAACTAGGCATAACACAAGCTTTTAATTTTGTATTTTGTGACTTAGAGGAAGAATCAGTTGATCATTTATTTTTACACTGCTCTTTCGCTTCCCAATGTTGGTGCTTCATCGTGAATAAACTCCAACTCATTTGCCCTTTCCGAAATCACTGTGGGATATGTTTAACTCCTAGCCTCTTTTATTCTCTACATCAACCTTCTCAAGTATTTGGAATGTGCTCCTGCTCACATTATTTGGGCAATTTGGTGGGAGAGGAAAAAAAGAATCTTTAGAAAGACATCCTCTTCTCTAGATCAAGTTTTGATCAAATTGGAAAATTTGATTCCAGAAATCATTAACTCTTCTCTTACAAATTCCAAAGACATCCAATAATTTACCTAGTGGGATAAGGCAATTACAAAATCTTGGCAAAAAATTATTTTTCCAATAGGGATTCCCCTAAACTAGTCTTCAGTCCATGTGAAAGATAGGTCATCCATAAAATGGACACCCCCAACTCCAAATTTTTTTAAGATCAACTTTTACGGCTCTTCTCATGGAAATCCATGGAAATTGAGAATTGGAGTTTGCATACGAGATCATTTTGGCGAAATGCATGCTTTCCAAGCCTCACCCATCCCTCTGGGTACGAATAACTTGGCGGAAGCAAATGCTTTACTAGCCAGTCTAGCGCTAGCAAGGAAGTGTGGCTTCTCCAATATACACATAGAAGAGGATTCTTTAGTCATTATTTGTTGGCATTCCAATTACAATGAGAGATTGTTGGCATTTCAATGAGGATATTGAGAAGGTTGTTGATGATTATGGATATAATTGTTTAAGGATGTTTACTGTCTTAATAAAATTATTTTGTCATTGATGTCAAGAAATTGATTTTCTGATTCAGTATGATGTTGCCATATCTTGAGAAGATTGATTTGAAGAGAATTAAGATGTCGGTAAAAGACACAGAAAGAATATGATGAATAAGGGGAGCAATAAGTTATCCAATGGGCAACTATTATTGAGTTAGATAATGATGAGATCATGATGTTTAGATTGTTTTGATATCCTACATATGTTGTTAATCGTAAGGTTAATACTATACTATGTCACCAAGAAAAGAACCTGGTCAGTAAACTCTAAAGAACCTAGTCGATAAACCCTAAGGTTATCACTATCAATTAATGAAGGTGGAATGTCTACCGAGTGAAATTTAGTATTTATCAAGTTGTAACCGAGCAGTAACAGAATGCATTGGATGATTAAAAGCATTATTTAATGAAGGAAGCTTATGAGCTGGAGTTGATTAAATGATTGGTATGCCGTGCATAAAGTCTGTTAAGAATCTATGGTATTGAAAGATCGACAAGAAGATCTACAACTTAGATTGAACTGCAATACCCTAGCACAAGTTCCAAGAAATGTATGCAAGTTTCAAGGTGAGGTAAAATGTTTTCAGATTGAAGGATACATTGAACCTTGTCAAGTTTGAAGATCTGAGGGCTATGATTGATCATGGGAAATGTGATCAAGAAGATTCAGTGGTTAGCAAATTGTTTATAAATAAGGAATTGCTGATAAACAATGTATGCGGGCAAATGTAAGCACAAGGATGCTACAGAGTGATTACCGAGCATAGAATCTTGAAGACCTATTTGATTAACAGAGTATAGAGCCCAGCAGAGGGACAAGATAAGTCCTATGACTAAGAAGTATTGAGAAAATAAGAATATGCTTTAGCATTTAAGATCTAAAGTTGCAGATATATTCTTATTAATGTTATTTTGTCAAGTGACAGAAAATCTCTTAACCGAGTGGACTTAACAGTCTTATTTGTAAAACCCTCTAGCAAGGTAACATTTTAGTTGAGTGTTTGAAATCCTTTGACAAGGTCACTTCTAACAAAGTGAAGATCCTAACAGATCTGAGGGAAATCCCTTAATCGAGTCACATGTAGCAATGTGTTTGTAATCTTTAATAGGATTTACTTTTAACCGAGCATACTCTAGAAGAGTACATTTCTTAGTGGGTCCGAAATCCCACAGTGGTTTTTCCCTATTTGGGTTTCCACGTTAAATCTAGTGTTGAATGTGTTGTGATGTTATGTGTTTATGAGTTTGCATGTTTTACAGTTTTGGTTACGTATATTTGTTAAAGCTACCGAGGTTGAAATCTGTTGATTTCATGGAAGTTTAAGTTTGTATGATTCACCCCCCCTTTCATCTTGTTAGCTTGGCATCTATACTTAACAATTAGTATCAGAACTATCAATTGGTATCAAAGCTTTCGACTCTAGAAGTAAAGTTTAAAAGTACTTGAGGCAAAGATCCAAAGATTTATAAGAGGGATGCACCGAAGTTGAACAAGTCTAGTTTCTCTACATGGCAGAAAAGGATGAAGTTGCACTTATCAGGAGTTGGAGAATATGAAACATATTATCTAGATAATGATTTCATTACACCGAGCACCTATCCATTGACAATCGAAGAGATAAAGGAAAAGGAAGAACAAACTCAAGAAATGGTTGAAATATCATCAGCATTGACCGACTCAGAGTTTAATGATCTAGAAGGCTGTAGTGATGCAAAAGCAATGTGGGACAAACTCATATCTGTGTATGGCGGTGATGACCATGTTCAAAGAGCAAAAATACATAGTCTAAGAGGACAACTTGAATCTATGAGGATGAATGAAGGTGATAACATAACCCAGTACAGTACAAGATTAAAAGAGATTGTCAATCAAATCAAAGGAGTAGGTGGAACTATTGAAGAAAAGGATATAACAAGTAAGTTGTTGAGAACCCTTCTACCAGCTTATGCAATCCAAGTCTCTGCAATCAATGAATTGAAGTCTATACACAATATGCCAGTTTCTTTAGATGCTACTATTGGTAAGCTACATGGATTTGAGTTAAGTAATTTTGATAACAGTGGGTCTTCGGTAACTAAAGTTGAATCTGCTTTCAGTTCTTTTCATATTGGTGAATTTGATGATTACAATGATAGAATGAGTAAGTACACTGAAGGGGATCACAGTGGAGCAAGTGAAATATTTCACAAGAACATGGAAAAAGTGCACAAACTGTATGAGGAAATCAAGAAGCAAGAAGAGTTTGAAGCACTATTAGCCAGAAGGTTACCAAGAGGAAAAGGTAAGTATAAAGGAAAACTACCTCTAAAATGTTTCAATTGTGATAAGATAGGGCATATGTCTTCTAACTATCCTGACAAAGATTCTATTGAAAAGAGAGATTACCAAGATGATAGACAGAAAGATAATCATTACAGAGGATACTGAGATTTCAGAAGAAGAGATAGAAAGTCATACCTAATAGCTGATGAGGAATCCAATGATAATAAATCTAATGAAACTAATACAGAGGAAGTAGTTTATGTGGCTATCAAAGATGGATCTGATGAAGAAAGGTATGAAGAGAAAGCCCTAATAGCTCACATAAGTAAAAATGATTCTTGGATCATAGATGGTGGATGTTCACATCACATGACAGGTGACAAACTCAAGTTTGTTAAATTAGAAGATTATGATGGAGGATATGTAAGATTTGGTAATGATGCACCATGTCTAGTAAAAGGTAAAGGATCCATAACACTTCTTGACAATGCTAAATGTAATGATGTCTATTGGGTTGAAGGTTTGAAATAAAATTTGTTGAGTGTAGCACAACTAAGCAACACAGGTTACCGAATAGAATTTCAGAAAGGAATTGTCAAAGTTCATGACAAGCATGGAAAGTTAGCAGCTACCGAGACACAAACAAAAGGTAACACATTTCATCTTGACTCAACTCGGAACAATTGTCTTTATGCAAAGATAGATGATACTTGGTTATGGCATAAAGGTTTTGTCATGTAAATTTTGATAATCTGATCAAAATAAGTAAGAAGCACCGAGTAAGAGGTCTACCAAGTTTTAAAAAACCCGAGAATGCTATGTGCCGAGGATTCCAGATGGGTAAGATGACAAGATCAAGATTTACAAGTAAGTCTTACACTTCCAAGGGAATTTTATATCTTGTGCATACTGATCTTTGTGGTCCTATGAAAGTTAAAAGTTATTATGGTGATAAATATTTCATATTATTTGTGGATGATTATTCAAGGATGATGTCAGATATGTTTTTAAAAGAAAAATCAGAATCTTTTCAAATGTTTAAATGGTACAAGGCAAGAGTTGAAAATGAAATAGGAAGACAACTAAAATGTCTTAGATCTGATAGAGGAGGAGAGTTCACCTCTGATGAGTTCAATTTATTCTGCAATGATCATGGTATAAAAAGACAAGTCTCTGCACCGAGAACTCCATAGCAAAATGGGATAGCTGAGAGAAGAGACAGATCTATTGTGGATTATGCTAGAACCCTGATGAATGAAAAGAAAGTGCCACAAACATTTTGGAGAGAAGCAATAAGCACAGTAGTCTACACCCTAAATTAAGTACAACTGAAGAAAGGAACTTTGAAGACACCATATGAAATTTGGTATGACAAGAAACCTAATGTAAGTTATTTTAAAATCTTTGGAAGTAGATGCTATGTACACAAAGATGATAAAAATGGAAAATTTGATCAGAAAAGTGAAGAAGGAATATTTCTAGGTCATTCTTCTAGAAGCAAAGCATTTAAGTGTCTGATCAAATCATCTAACAAATAGTAGAAAGTGCAAATGTGAAAAAATGATGAATTTGCAAAAAGAAATGATGAAGGAAATTCCAAGGAACCAGAAGATTATGAAGAATTTGTCTATGTTCAACCGACAAGTCCTACCAAAAGAATTATTGAAGAAAATAAAGAGGATATCCAATTACCAAGTGATGACGAAGATCATACAGAGCTTGTATTAGCCAAGTATGTCAGAAGGAATCATGCATCAAGTGAAATTATAGGAGATAAGAATGATCCAGTGATGACAAGGAACAAAATGAGACATAACACATGTCTGATATCTGAATTTGAACCAAGAATAGTAAAAGAGACATTTAACAATAAAGATTGGGTAAATGCTATGATAGAAGAGATTGATCAAATCAAGAAGAATGACACATGGACACTGGTCCCAAGACCAAAGGACAAAATGTAATCAGTACAAAGTGGATTTTCAGAAACAAGCTAAATGAAAAAGGTGAGGTCATTCGAAATAAAGCAAGACTAGTTTGCAAAGGATATGCTCAAGAATAAGGAAAAGATTATGGTGAGACCTTTGCACCTGTGGCAAGACTTGAAGGAATAAGAACATTGTTGGCATATGCTGCTTTCAAAAATTTCAAGGTATATCAAATGGATGTCAAATCTGCATTTTTGAATGGTATATTAGAAGAAGAAGTTTATATTGAACAACCTGAAGGTTTTGTTGAAGACAAGAGTAAAGATCAGGTATGTAAATTGGTCAAAGCTTTATATGGTTTGAAACAAGCACCTAGAGAATTGTATGAGAGATTGCACTCTTATTTGATCAAAATTGGTCTTATAAGAACAAGTGAAAACAACAATATGTACATGAAGAATGATGAAGAAAATGGAATACTAATCTCAACCATATTTGTTGATGACATTATATTTTGTGGAAATGATTCTCTATGCAAAAGCTTTGGTAATGAAATGTGCAAAGAATTTGAGATGTCACTAATCGGTGAGATAAAGTATTTTATAGGTTTACAGATACTGCAAATGAAAGATGAGATTTTCATTACTCAATCCAAGTACATAAAGGAAATCTTGAAGAAATTTGGAATGGAGGACTCAAAACCAGTAAGTACTCCTATGACTACCAACTGTAAATTATCAAAGAATGATGAATCTGCATCTGTTGATGAGACACTTTACCGATCTATGATTGGAAAGTTGCAATATGTTGTTCACAGTAGACCAGATATAGCACATGCAGTAGGTATAGTTGCAAGATTCTTTCTAGATCCCAAAGAAACACATATGATAGCAATCAAAAGAATTTTTAGATACCTAAGAGGCACTGAAGATTATGGCTTAGTATATGACAAGAGAAATAATTTTGATTTAAAAATTTATACTGATGTTGATTGGGCAGGCAACATTGATGATAGGAAAAGAAGAAGTGGAGGAGCTTTCTTTTTAGGAGACAGACTAGTAAGTTGGCTTAGCAAGAAACAAGGATGTGTTTCACAGTCAACGACAGAAGCTGAATATGTTGCTTGAATTGCACTAATATAGCATGGATCAAACAACTATTGGAAGGCATAAATGAGACAATTATCGAGCCAGTAACTATATTCTGTGATAATAGTAGTGCCATTAACATTTCAAACAATCCTATAATGCACTCTAAGACAAAGCACATCTCTATCAAATATCATTATCTTAGAGAAGAAGTTCAAGAGAAGAAAGTGGTGTTGGAGTATGTTAGCACAAAGGAACAAATAGAAGATATCTTCACCAAGCCACTGCCAAGGGACACTTTTGAGTATCTCAGAAGCAAGCTAGGGGTCCTACCCCTATCTTCTACTCACTGATCGAGTTCGGTGAAAGCATCAATTCGATGACTCTACAAAATACTTTTTATGAGTTAATGTTGATTTACACACTTTAGGAGGTTTTCTAAAGGTGTGTAGATAACAATACAGGGAATAGGAATTGTAGACACAATGCTCTGACCAAGACTAAGACGATACATAGAAAGGAAATCACTTCTCAGAGAAAGAAATTATGTTTTAGTTCTTTTTACTTTTTGGCATTGTTGTCAAAGGGGGAGAAGACTAATGTATGGGGGAGAAGTCTAATGACAAGAGGAGAGGATTTAAGAATCTCACAACAATCTGAATCAGAATCAATTAGGTCAAACCAATTGGTTTTTCCATCAATGCCAAAGGGGGAGTTTGTTGGCATTCCAATTACAATGAGAGATTATTGGCATTTCAATAAGGATATTGAGAAGGTTGTTGATGATTATGGATATAACTATTTAAGGATGTTTACTATCTTAATAACATTATTTTTTCATTGATGTCAAGAAATTGATTTTCTAATTTAGTATGATGTTGCCATATCTTGAGAAGATTGATTTGAAGAGAATTAAGATGTCGGTAAAAGACACAGAAAGAATATGATGAATAAGGGGAGGAATAAGTTATTCAATGGGTAACTATTACCGAGTAAGACAATGATGATATCATGATGTTTAGATTGGTTTGATATCCTACATATGTTGTTAATTGTAAGGTTAATACTATACTATGTCACTGAGCAAAGAACCTAGTCGGTAGACCCTAAGGTTATCACTATCGGTTAATGAAGGCAGAATGTCTACCGAGTGAAGTTTAGTATTTATCCAGTTGCAACTGAGCAGTAACAAAATGCATTGGATGATTAAAAGCATTATTTAATGAAGGAAGCTGATGAGCTAGAGTTGATTAAATGATTGGTATGCCGTGCATGAAGTCTGTTAAGAATCTATGGTATTGATAGATCGATAGGAAGATCTATAGCTCAGATTGAATTGCAATACCCTAGCACAAGTTCCAAGAAATGTATGTAAGTTCCAAGGTGAGGTAAAACATTTTCAGATTGAAGGATACATTGAACCTAGTCAAGTTTGAAGATCTGATGGCTATGATTGATCATGAGAAATGTGATCAAGAAGATTCAACGATTAGCAAATTGTTTATAAATAAGGAATTGTTGATAAACAATGTAAGCAGGCAAATGTAAGCACAAGGATGCTACATATTGATTATTGAGCACATAAGCTTGAAGACCTATTTGATTAACAAAGTATAGAGCCCAGCAGAGGGACAAGATAAGTCCTATGACTAAGAAGTATTGAGAAAATAAGAATCTGCTTCAGCATTTTAGATGTAAAGTTGCAGATATATTCTTATTACTGTTATTTTGTAAAGTGACAGAAAATCTCTTAGCCGAGTGGACTTAACAGTCTTATTTGTAAAACCCTCTAGAAAGGTAACATTCTAGTTGAGTGTTTGAAATCCTTTGACAAGGCCACTTCTAACAAAGTGAAGATCCTAACAGATCTGAGGGAAATCCCTTAACCGGGTCACATCTAGCAATGTTTTTGTAATCTTTAATAGAATTTTCTTTTAACCGAGCATACTCTAGAAGAGTACATTTCTTAGTGGGTCCGAAATCCCATAGTGGTTTTTCCCCATTTGGGTTTCCATGTTAAATCTAGTGTTGAATGTGTTGTGATGTTATCTATTTATGAGTTTGCATGTTTTACAGTTTTGGTTACATATATTTGTTAAAGCTACCGAGGTTGAAATCTATTGATTTCATGGAAGTTTAAGTTTGTATGATTCACCCCCCCTCTCATCTTGTTAGCTTGGCATCTGTACTTAACAATTAGTATCAGAACTATCAATTATCAACTCAATTACCTCGAAAGTATCTAACGCCTGGCAGCTATCTTATGTTCTGAAGCATACCTTTGATCTTCTCGACACTTTTTCAGACTACTCTATTAGTCAAGAGAGGGAAACTCTATTGCTGACTTGTTAGTAAACATGGGCTGCGATGGCATTTCCATGGATTCAATTGCAATTCCTTCTAAGCTACCTTCTTTTCCCAAATTGCTTGAATTAGTACAAAAGGAAAGTACAACACTCCTACCACACACTACTTCCTATTAAATAATCGCATACAAGAACATAACCAGTGTCGGTGAACAAGAAGGCTGACAGGACACTTGCATTTATGCTTTTAAATGCATTTTGTAGATGGTATGTATGGAACTTTAGTGTGAAGTACTTGGGGATTCTCAATATGTCACTTCACATGGGGTAAAACAGACTTAGGCCTCTCACACATCCCCTTGACTATATTATTGTCACAAAATCAATGCAAGAATCGCAAACATGATCCTAAAATCTGATCATTTATTGCACTTTGAGATGGTATTTTTGTTTATAAATGGAACTAGCCTGCTCTTACACACACAGTTCTCAACCAAAATTTAAATTTTTGAAGTATCATAGTGCTCTGTAATATGGAAAATGGTTCTTGTAGAGGATGCTGGCAAATTCACTGGGAGTATATGCCATGGAATGACCGGATTTTAGTGCAAATTCCAAAACCTTTGGCAGCTTTCCATGGACACATCAATGGTAGGGACCTCGATCAAATTTTTCTATTACACAATCCACAATTGAGAAGAGCTGTCAAAGACTTCATTGGTGAGGAGATGTTATCCCCACAAGACAAAAGGATTCTGTATCCTCATCAACTTCTTAGTTCCTTTCTGTCAAATTCTCTGGATCTCTTGCAATCTATCCTCTACTGGATTTAGTATTCTTCAAGTTAGTAAGACAAGATGTGCTTCCTCCGGCCCCGTTCCATGAAGCCCTAACAAAATATAATCTATGGTAGGGGTCGGCTCTCCTTGGGGGCCTCTTTCCATGTTATTTTATTCAATCTAGCCATGCTTAAATGGTACTCTATGACCGAATAAAGCATGCCCTGGAACAACAAAATTTTTGCCATGTGAAGAACAACTTGCATCAATTTGGAAAACAATTCGATGACCACATTTTACATAGAGTCAAAATTAAAGTTGGGTCTCTAATGGAAATCTTGGAAATAGAAAATGTTGACCCTTGATTGCAAATATCGCAACTTCTGGAAAGGGGTTGGACTACAGATAGGGTTCCAAACCTCAACATACTAGCATAGGATGAAGTCATGGGATGGATTACTTCCTTTTTGCCTGCTTTCGATGCCCCAGGAAGACACCACCATGAATGAGTAAAGTTATTCCAGTTTTATTTTTTGCTACCCAAAATATGCTCTTTTTTTTCGAATGGAAAATCTAATGGTAGCTGAACCGGTAGAGGAGTCATCTTCTTTGCTTGTCGACTAGCACCGGTATTGGAGGCTTCTCTTTTTATGAACTAGTCATAAGGACATCATACCAGTGTCAAAGCATTAGTACAACATAATGGGAAACTGGTTGGTGCAGCTCATCAGTGCTCAAACAATCAGATTCACACTCCTTAGTCGCCACGGTAACCGATTAAGGGGTTTGGTTATTTTTGGTTTCCTTTGGTCTCCTCCCAACCGATTACTCTCTTTTTGACCCCTAAGAGACTCATTCTATGGGTAGTCCCTATTTATCTCTCTGGATCAAGTGGCTTCTTCTCATAGCCTCCTTCCATCTTCTTTACTGTATCTGAGCAAGGATATAGGGATTTCTTCCTGGTTCTTTCCCTATTGAGCTCTTGAATTAGTTTTCTTATTAATATATACATATCAGTGGCTTGCCACTTTTATTCAAAAAAATAAAAAATCTTATTTGAAATTCTCAAAATTGAATCTCTCCTGATTTCAAAATAATTATTTTCAACTTCATCCTTAACTCTCTACAATTATTTATTAATTCTTTCTAATTCTTTAGGCCTAATTACTCTTGAAGAATTTGCATTCACCTTTTTTATTTGCTCCTTCAATGCACAATTCTCAATGAATAACTTATTGTAATTTGCATTGAGATCCACATGCACATCCTTTAATCTTAAGTATTTTTTCTCAAGGTCATCCACTGCTAATTGAGAAAATTGGACTGCATGTGTGTTGATTTCCATAGTCTCTAATGTAGTGGTGTCTTCAAGGGTCCTAATTACTACAACCCCTATCCTTTGCTATCCACCTTGTAGAACGAGAGGCTTTTCAACATTTGGGGCCCTTGACCATAGAGAAAAGGATTTTAGGTCTATACTCACCCCAAAGCCACAATCATTGAATTGTTTTACAAAATTTGGGTCCTTATGTCGCATAATTTGTTCCGATAGATAAATCTTCTCAAAATCCCAACCTGGGACTAGAAACATGCCACTATTTTTAATCATTTCCCTGCCTTCCGCAAGGGTGGAATTGAAGCTATTCCTATTATAATTTCTGATCTCCTCATCAGATAGGTCCTTTAATTTTACCCTTAGCCAAATTGATCTGAACTTCGGAGAGTTCACAAAATTATCATTTGCTACAAAATTATTTGAGACAATGATCCTCTCATCGTCTGCCTCCTCAATAGGGATTGTACTCAGGATAATGGCTCTATTTGAGTCATCTAGGACCTCATCAACCTCATATTCATGGAATAATTATTGGGGGGGAGAAATGTGTAGCACACTTGTATAAAATCCATCTAGACATCTACAAAATCAGATATCTTTGCCTTTCCCTTTTCAACTCTCCTGAACTATTCAGTTGCCTACCTAGAAGTGCTAGGAGATGTCTTCTCAATTGTCACTATATTCCCTTTCATTTTGTATACTATAGGGATGGGGTCGATAGGCCTTGTCTTAATTTTAACCCCTTTTTCCTTGGCTTCCCTCCTCTCCATTTCTATATTTATTATATCATTTGCCTTTCCAATCATGAAAGACATTCTAGCAAAATCAGTTTGGAACTCCCTGTTAAACCTTCAAAATTGGGATCCTCCTATTTCCTCTCTCTCTCAAGCCTCTTCATGAGCTCCCATATCTTCTCGTGTCACTCTGCTTCAGCGGAGAGAACATTTCTTATCAGATCTTACCATTCATCAAAAGAATTAAAATAACCCTTCTCTTTTAGCTTGTTTATTTTGAGGTCATTTATACATCCCTCAGGGTCAAAATGCCGATCTTGGGCAACCTTCAACTTGTAATTCTTTACAATGAAATCTTGTACCTTTTCTAGGGCATCACATCCTACAGTAAAATCTTCAAAATTGATCACCCTAGGGAGGAGTCTCCCTTTCTTATCCGTTGGAACTTTTATCCTCTCCATCCAAATTATTTACCAAATTAATTCAATGAATGCTATCCTAGGAGAGACAAAAAGTAGAAAAACATGGGGTTGTTTCTCACACATATATACTCTGATAATAGTGTAGTTGCCATATAAAAAGAAATCCCCAAAATTATGGATGAAGGATCCCTCTAAGTGCACCACTCCTTCACCCCTGCAACTCATCATCCTCAAAATTTTGATAACATTCTTTGGAAGCATCACTCCAAGCCTTGACAATACCTTCATAACAAAGTGATAAAAGAAGACAGAGTAAGTTTCAAGCCTGGATCCTCTATCCCAAACCTAATTCCATCTTTGTACTAGCCATGGAATACCTGTGTGTGGATCATTTATCCTTATTGTCAATTATGGACCCGAATAAGCCCTATTCTAGTAAAGAATCATATGACACAACAAAGAATGGTTTCTAAACTCAAGCTTCTCTTTTTTATTCCTTGTTGCCATTAACCATTCATGGAGCTTATCATGGATAATAGTTGCAAAATCATACAACTCATTTATTGTGGGGTGCTAGATATTAATGGCAATCATCATGAGATCTATGGGCATTTGGGTTAGCCTGTGATCTACCCCAAGGACCTACCCTAATGCATAGTGGGTTTAGACAAAATAAGGCTCAAAGCATTCTAATATAAAAGGCTCCCTCTCTGATGACAAGACATAGTTTGGTGAATTTTTGTAAAGCTTCTTCATAAAATGAGAAATGAATTCTTTTCTATACCTGTCATTTCTATATTGGTATTTGTTTTTCATATTACCACTTTTGATTTCCTTGAGGGAAGACCCATCTAAACCAAAACATTCTACAATAGCCCTGTGTGAAATGTCCCAAAGGACATAGCCATCCTTTGATCTTACATTCCTTCTTGGGGGATCATAGGCAATAGCTAGCTCCCTTATCAACATTGGTTCTACAAAGACATTCGGCACCACTAGTTTCCCCAGCTTCAGTATCCAAGGATTCGACACTAGGACAAGTTTATCTCTATTTCCATAAAAGGAGTAGAATACATCACACCCTATTTCCTTTTTAATTGCATCTCTGCATCCTACCTCCCCATCATGGAAGGCAATTATGATGTTGTCATTCATTGAGGACCCCTCAAATAACTCTAACAACTTCTGGTGGATTCTGCTTGTTTGTCTAGTCAGTCTTTTTGCAGTGTCCTCTAACTTCCTTTCAACCTTGTGGTAAAATTCCTCTACTCTCATCTAAGGAGAAAGGGGGGGGGGGGGGTTGGCATTGTCTCTAGTTGAACTCCTTGAGTTGATGACTCCCATCTAGATTTTTTTATAGGTCTCTTGGGAGCTCTGGAAGCTGGTCCTTTTGTAGGAGTAGTTTCCCTCTTTGCAAGAGCAGTTTCCCTCTTATGTTCAGTAGGGTTGTCCCTTTGTGGGGATTTCTCTTGAGGAATTGGGGTTTCCTCAGTGGGTGGGTTCTCAGTAGTAGGGGAATTTTCCATAGGAGGTTGAGATTCAATGGTAGATGTTTTGATGGAATCTTTACGGGTGACTCTTCTCCTCTTTTGAATTGGTTTCCTAAATTTAAGAGGGGGGGCAGACTCATATGAAGACTCACTATCAAAAATAATAGTGGCAGTCTTTCAAACTATCTTCTTCTTTCTCTTCATGGTTTCTTCTATAGGAGGGGAACTTTCTTTGGATTCTTCAAACATTTGTGGGATAGGTTCAAGGCTTGGTTCAGCAGTAGAAACATTTGTAAATAATGGTTCAGGAAACATTACATCAAGTGGAATGACATGGGTATTTTTTGGCATTGCAGAGCTAGTGCCTGCTTTAGGAGTACTCTCGACAATGGGAGTAGCAGGGGAGGCCATTTTAATTTCTTAAAAAAGGAGGAAAGCCTAGAAAATTGAACACAAACACAAACCCTATAGACTCTAGGGTATACACATAAAAGCTCTATGTATTACAACTACAATAGACTAGCAAATGCATAAGGTGTTGGCAATTTGGAGGAATTGATTATGTGTTGCATTCATGTTTTGTCATTGATGGCAACACTAGTTGTTTTGGTTGTTTACCGATTTCCGATTGGTTCCGGTAGTGTGGTTGGATTAAGATATTGATCTGGTATATTTTGATATGCTTTGGTTTGTGGAATTATTTTGGACCTGTCATTCATTCTATTTAGATGTGTATCATGATCAATAGGTTTGGGATTTGGTGACTCGGGAGCTATCTTTTGTTCTAGTAAGACTTTTTATTATCGGTAAGGGTTTTACTAGTATAACTTTGTTGAAGATATTTTGATGCATGTGATAAGTGGTTTTGGTGTGGCCTCTAGATGGCTTTTGGGATGTTGTTAGTTATCTTGTTTGTATTCCTATTGATTGGTGGTGTTGGATTTGGTTTATGGCAACCTATTTTGGGTTTGGTGTTTTCTAGGTTATGGACCGATTTATGTAACATGTCGGTGGATGGTCCTGATGCGTTACTAGCAGGATTTAGTGATTGGTTTACATTTTTTTGGCCTAAGCAAACTTGGTTGATCATTGGATTGCAATTTTATGTTATGAATTTATTGTACTATGTTTTAGTTGGCCGACCTAATTATTTAGGTCTCGGGATGGTATAAATATGATGTAAGATCTCTTTCTAGATCATGGTAATGGGCATATAGGTCAAGGTTATAGGATTATCTGTGTGTGAATAAAGTTGTAATCATATGTAGAAGGTTTGTTTGATCATAGGTGATAAGATTGGGTTGTTAAGAGAGGTTTAAGGCCACCGGTATTGTGCTTAACCAAAAGTGTTCTCAGCCATAGGAGATGCTATCTTTGTAGTTCATTCTTCATTCCAGATTGTAGTTTGGTTTTATTTTGTAGTGAGTGGGGCTCCTTTTGTGATGAGCAGTGTTCTCTATTCTATTGGCCTTCCTGCATGTGCAGGCCCCTAATGTTATAATCACATACTTACTGTAGAGGTATTATCTGACTGTGGGTAGGCTTCCCACCGTGGTTTTTCCCTTTATCGGGTTTTCCATGTACACATATTGGTGTCATGTGTTCTGGATTGATGCTAATTGTTCTGTGATTAATGTTTATGTTCAATTGCTTTATCAGTTATTTTGGTATTTGGTTTATTCATTCCAGTATTGAGTTTATATGTTCCAGTAATAAGGTTTTGAATGCTTAAAGTTGTGTAATCTATTGACAAGTGATTCACCCCCCCTCTCAGTTGTCCTCTGGTTATTTGAGTTGTCTAATAATTTGTATCAGAGCTTGGTCCTCTCTTTAGAAGCTTAATAGCTTGAGGAAGATCCTATGGCATCTAGCTATTCAAGTTCATCAAGTACATATGCAGTTGTTTTCCAGAGAGAAATTTCTAGGCTTGATGGAACAAATTAAAAAGTATGGACAAATCGGATGGAGACTCATATGAGATGTCTTAGAAAGGAAATTTGGGAGATCACTGAGAAAGGAGTTACACTATTTAATCCAACATCTGGGAATCCTACTCCAGTAGGTCTAGATAAGGAGCTTGAGAATGATTGTAGAGCTAGAGGATCCCTTTGGGTGCACTTTCTGATCAACAAATAATGGGACTTTAACTGATAAATCAACTACAAAGTCTATATGGGACAAATTGGAGACTTTAAATGAATGTGACCCTAATATTAAAATTGTTAAACTTGATGGTTACTAGGTGAGGTATGAGAACTTGAAGATGGAAGAAGATGAAAGGATTACTGCTTTTATGGAGAGAGTTAATGAGATTATTATGGGAATTCAATGTTGTGGTGGATCTCTGAGAAAAGATGAAATAGTTTCTAAATTATTGAGATCTTTGCCACCGGCTTATAAGATGAAGGCTACTACAATTAATGAGTTGAGAACCATCAAAAAAACCTTTGTTAATAGGGATACCTTGGTTGAGAAATTATCTGCTTTTTAACTTGAGGAATTTGGACCCTCTGGAGTTGTAAAATATGAACCTGCTTATCATGCATCTACATCATCTACCAGCAAGAGTGATTGGAAAGATTTATATGCAAAGGAACTAGAGGATATGAAGAAAGATGATGAAGAGTTTGAGCAACTTGAAGTCTTATTTTCTAGAAGAGTACCTAAAAGACCGACATGAATTAAGTATGAAGGAAATTCACCTTTTAAATGTTTTGCATGTAATAAGATAGGTCATTTTGCATCTAGATGTCCTGAAAGGAATTCAAGATTTGAAGAAAGAGATAGAAGATCTTTTAGGCCTAACCATGATTATTAGAACATGCATAAGTACATGAGAAACAAATAAAAATTCTGTTACTATGCTGATGAGGAAGGTATGACTGATTCTGATGATGAACCGACACAAGATTCAACTAGTGGATCCAGCAATAGAAAGGAAGGGGTATTTTTGGCTATCAAGGAAGATGATCTGGTAGCTAAAGAGAAGGCCCTTACTGCTAAAATTGAAGACAAATATGAATGGGTAATTGACTCTAGATGTTCACATCATATGACTAGCAATAAAAGGAAGTTCTTATCTTTGCAAGAATTTGATGCTGGTCTAGTTAGATTTGGAGCTGACAAAGCATGCATAATCAGGGGAAGAGAAATAATATCATTGGATGGTAAGAATGACACTGATAATGTTTATTATATTGAAGGTATAAGGCATAATATTTTGAGTGTAGGACAGTAGGTGGATAAGAGATTTGAATTATAGTTCAAGGATGGAAAATGTAAGATTATCAACATATCTGGATTGGAGATTGCAATCGATACACAAACTAAAGGTGGTATCTTTCACTTGAACTCCAGTGAGAAGATATGTTTGATTGCAAAAGTTGATGAGAGTTGGCTATGGCATTAGAGGTTGTGTCATGTGAATTTTGATTATATTATGAAGATGAGTTCTACTAAGGCAATTAAAGATATACCTAAGATTGTAAAGCCCTATAATCTGGTATGTAAGGAATGCCAAATGGGAAAGCAAATCATAATTTATTTTAAGAGTATTCAAGACAAATCTAATGATGCTCTTGATCTTATTCATAATGATTTGTGTGGTACTACTAGAATTAATTTTTTTTAGGATGATAGATATTTCATGCTAATCATTGATGACTATTCAAGAATGACTTGGGTTACTTTTCTAAGGGAGAAGTCTGAAGCATTTGAAAAGTTTAAACTCTTTAAAGCTAAAGTTGAGAGAGAGGCATGATTAAAGATTAAATGGTTAACGTCAAATCAGGGTGGAGAATTCACATTCAGTGAATTTAACAACTATTATGAGAAGAATGGGATAAGGAGACAGTTGTGTGCACCTGGAAAACCTCAATAGAATGGATTTGTGGAAAGGAAGAGAAAAACTATCCTGGATGCAACTAGAACTATGATGATAGAAGGTAATCTGCCTCATGTCTACTAGAGAGAAGATGTAAGCATGGTGCTATACACATTCAACATAGTTCATATCAAAGGAGATACCGGTAAGACACCTTATGAGTTATGGTTTGGTCATACACTGATAGTTAAGTATTTCAGAATCTTTGGTAGTAAATGTTATATCAAAGGAGATGATTCCATTGGAAAGTTTGAGCCTAGATGTGATGAAGAAATATTTCTTGGTTATTCTATTGAAAGCAAAGCATATAGATGTTATAACAAAATATTACAGAGAATTGTGGATAACACAAATGTCAAGGTGGATGAGCAGAACAAAAGTCAAACCAGAACTTATGAGAGAGAACCAGTAGTGGAAATGATCATAATTGAACCGGTAGCACCTACGCTGGAACAAAATGTTGAACTGGTTACTTTGGTAGTATTAGAAAATTCAACAGTAATTGATGATCAAGATAGAGGAACATAAAATCAGAAGACTCCTAGGTATGTAAGGTTGAACCATTCAGAAGATCAGATCATTGGAGACAAAAACAAAGGAGTGATGAGAAGAAGAAGGTTTAAAGCTGGTGAGGTATGTTTAATTTCTTAAGTTGAACTAGCATCAACAATTGAAGCTTGTAAAGATGAATCTTGGATGAAAGCTATGGAAGAAGAATTAGATCATATATAAAAGAATAACACATGGAATTTAGTTCCCAGACCTAAAAATAAGAATGTTATTGGAACTAAATGGATTTTTTAGGAATAAATTGAATGAAGATAGAAAATTTGTGAGGAATAAAGCTAGATTGGTTTGTAAAGGATATTCTTAGAAGGAAGGAATTGATTATGATGAAACCTTTGCATTGGTAGCTAGGATTGAAGCTGTGAGATTATTTCTTGCTTATGCTACACATAAGAACTACAAGGTTTATCAGATGGATGTTATGTGTGCATTTCTGAATGGAGATCTTGAAGAGAAAGTTTATATTGAGCCACCTAATGGATTTTTGACTTTTAGATGACAAAAAAATGGTTTGTAGGTTAAATAAAATTTTATATGGATTGAAACAAGCCCGTAGAGCTTGGTATGCAAGAATGGATAAATATATTTTTAAGATTGATTTCACTAAAGGTAATGATGACAATAATTTATATTATAAGATCACTCATGATGACATATTGATTATTGAGGTCTTTGTTGATGATATCATTTTTGGAGGTGAAGATAAGTTGTGTATGGAATTCTCTAGAAATATGAAGAATTAATTTGAGATGTTGATGATTGGGGAGATGAAGTTTTTATTAGGTTTGCAGATTACTCAAACTGATAAAGGTATTTTCATCTATCAAACTAAGTATGCTAGAGAGTTGTTAAAGAAATTTGGTATGAAAAATTCTAAATCAGTTGGTACTTCGATGGTTACCAGTGAGAAATTGACAAAGAAAGATGCATCTGCACTTGTAAATCCTACAAGGTACAAGTCTATGATTGTAGGTTTCTTATATCTGACTCAGACTAGACCAAATATAATGAATGTAGTTTGTATTGTATAAACATATCAGAGTGATCATAGAGAAAATCATGGGAGTGCGGTGAAAATAATTTTCATCGACTTTTAGGGAACAACTGAAAATGGTTTGTGGTATCCTAAAAATGATGACTTTACATTATGTGCATATACAGATGCAGATTGTGCTGGCGATGTTGATGACTGGAAGAGCACATCCGGTGTAGCTTTCTTTCTTGGAAAGAAACTTGTTTCATGGATCATCAAAAAATAGTCATGTACCTCTTTATCTACTACTAAAGCTTAGTATGTTTTTGTTGCTACTACTTGTACATAAGTTCTATGGATGAAGCAAATGTTGAAGGATATAAAGGTGGATTGTAATGAACTAATAGTTATTCACTATGGTAACTCTGCTGCTATTGATATATCAAATAATCTGGTATTTTATTCTAAGATGAAGCACATATCTATCAACTATAACTTTTTGAAGGATAATGTGGAAGCAAATGAAATCAGACTGGTTTATGCGAACACTAAAGAGAATATTGTAGATATCTTCACTAAATCTTTGCCTAAAGAATCATTTGAGTACTTTAAAGATAGATTGGGGGTTTTTTACCCTTCGATAGAGACCTTGGTGATGCTGATTGGCATTAGTCCGATATGCACTATCAAAACTATTACTCATTCTGGATTGATGTGGTGGTGCTACTACTCAGGGGGAGTAGTCAGCTGTAAGAATTAGAGGATTTATGGTTTTTCTTTGATATTTATGTCACATATTTGGCATTGATGTGAAAAGGGGAGAGATATATGTGAAAAACAAAGCTTAACAAAATATGAGTCAAAGGGGGAGAGATCAAAGCTTAACAGAGATATATTCATAAGGGGAGTTTGGTTCAAAGCTTCATTGCTCTATGATTTTGTGGGAAATTTTTGGTTGTCTTCCATGGGGGGCAAGTTGTTTGCCATTTCTTGGCACTTGGATGTTTTTTCACATCTAGTGTTGCCATCAATGCCAAAGGGGGAGATTGTTGGCAATTTGGAGGAATTGATTATGTGTTGCATTCATGTTTTTTCATTGATGGCAACACCGGTTAATTTGGTTGTTTATCAGTTTCTGGTTGGTTTCAGTAGTGTGGTTGGATTATGATATTGATTGGTATGTTCTATTATGTCTTCGTTTGTGAACTTGTTTTGGATCTATCATTCATGCTATTCATATGTGTATCACGATCAGTTGGTTTAGGATTTGATGACTTAAGAGATATCATTTGTTCTAGTAATCCATTTTGTTATCGGTAAGGATTTTACCGATAGAGATTTGTTGAAGATCTTTTGATGCACATGATAAGTGGTGTTGGTACAACTTCTAAATGGATTTTGGGATGTTATTGGTTATCTTGTTTATGTTCCTATTAATCAATGGTGTTGGATTTGGTTTATGGTGACCTATTTTGGGTCTAGTGTTATCTAGGTTATGGATCGATTTATGTAACGTGTCGAGGGATGTTCCTGATGTATTATCGATGGGATTTAATGTTTTATTTACATTATATTTGGCCTAAGATAACTTGGTTGATCATTGGATTGTGGGTTTATGTTATGAATTTATTGTATTATCTTCTAGGTGGCCGACCTAATTGTTTGGGTCCCAGAATGGTATAAATATGATGTAAGATCTATGTGTAGATCATTATAATGCACATATAGGTCAAGGCTATGGGATTATTTGTGCGTGACTAAACTTGTAATCATATACAGAAGGTTTGGTCGATCATAGGTGATCGAACTGGGTTGGTAAGAGAAGTTTAAAGCCTCTAGTATTGTGCTTAACTAGAACTATTCTCAAGCATAAGAGATGCTATCATTGTAGTTCATTCTTCATTCTAGATTATAGTCTAGATTTATTTTATATTTAGCGAGGCTACTTTTGTGATAAGAAGTGCGGTCTAGGTTGTTCGATTTCCCGTATGTGCAATCCCCTTATATTGTAATCACATACTTACTGCAAAAGTATTATCTGACTATGGATAGGCTTTCCACCATGGTTTTTCCCTTTATCGAGTTTTCCATGTACAAATTTATGTGCCATGTGTTTTGGATGGATGGTAATTATTCTGTGATTTATGTTTATGTTTAATTGCTTTATTGGTTATTTCGGTATTTAGCTTATGAATTCTAGTATTGAGTTTATGCATTCTGGTAATAAGGTTTTGAATGTTTAAAGTTCAATAATCTATTAACAACTGATTCACCCCCCCCGCCACTCAGTTGTCCTCTGGTTATCTAAGCTATCTAACAGAAGGATGGTGGAAAATTTGACTTACCATTTTTTGTTGGGCTGAAATTGCTAGATGGCACGTTGCTTTGATGAATTTATCTTTTATTGTGATGCCCTTAATTCATTCATGTTGGACAGAGAAAATTGTTGGTGCCAAGTTTGGATTTCATCCGTCGATTCAGATTTGAATGGTCGAGATTGTCCTTGACAACTATCAAATGATGACATGACATTTATTAGACAGTCCTTGGCCAGCTTAGATTTTTCAAAATCCATGTCGTTTGGACCCTTTTTATAATTTTGTGCCATTCACCATCTCCATGGGATAATTCTTTCTTAGATTGCTCTCTATTTCCTTATCTCACACCACCTTTTTCTATCTTTACAATATTCATGGGATAAAACTTCCATGTATTTACCTTTATTTTTTATGTCATGATATCTAAAAGTATTCCCCATAGCCTTGTAGGATAAGGCCATGTCATCCTCTCTTTATCGACACCCTTTATCTTTATCCCGCTACACATTCATCAATGTTGTCTCTTCTTGTGGGATAAGGCCTATGTATACCTTCTAAATATCCTCTTATCCCACGTTGCTCATAACTCCCTGTCTTCTCCTATTTGAAAGTTCTCTTCCTTGACAATTTTGTAGATCACACAGGATAAGCCTCTTAAACTTTGCCTCCCTTATCCTGCAATCTCTCTTATCCCTGTGGGAATGCACAAGATAAGTGAGCTTGTTAATTTTGCCTTAAAATTCTTATCGTACAACCATTACTAAGTAAAAGAAAACCCCTCTAGGATAAGGTCCTTTGTATCTACTTTACTACCTTCTATCCGATAATACCTTTGCATCAACCTATAGACATTGCGCGATAACTTTTCCTTCTGATCATGAGTTGTTTATTATCCCGTGTTCCTATCAAGGTATCTTAAAACCATCATGGGATAAGACCTACCTCTCTACTTCTTTATATTATATTATCCCGCTTGGACACATTACATAGCAATAATTGCTAATACATCCACTAACACTTCTTATCCTGTGTGAGCCTTTTATTTATATGAAATGGTTGCGGGATAAAGATCTCATTGTTATCTTTGTATTCTTCTTATCCCAATGGGCTTCATCATGACTTCAAAATTGTTGAAGGGTAAGGCTTGTTCTTTGGGCTTTGTGAATCTATTATCCGGTATGGTTGAAACCTTTCACTAAAAGGCCCGCGGGATAATATTTTCTCTGTATTTCCTTTGACATGCTTATCTCGCACAACTATTAGACTAAAGCGAGTATTTTAGGTAAACCATTTTAGCATGTTGAGACTAGTTGAGGGTAAATTGATTGTGCATGGGGACTTTCCTAGGGAATTTTGAAAAGACAAAAACACGAGGACACTCGAATACTTAGGCATATAATAAAAATTGAAAAAATAGCCTCAAGCGGTAACTCCTAGTGTCAGGGGTCAGTACATGAATGACAAATGACCCCCTTTTGGTGAACACATAAGCAAGGGGCCAATAAATCCTTTAAAATCTTTCAATAGTTCATAGGGAAACAAATTGTTTCTTTTATTCTGAACTAGATTATATGTCATTGTGCTATTCCCATGACCATCATCAGTAATAATGGTCAACATTTTAAGAATCACGATGTACAAGAGTTCTGTGAGAAATTTGAGATCCAACATAGGTTCTCTACACCATACTACTCACAAGGGAATAGTCAAGAAGAAGCATCTAATTAAATAATTTTGAAAATCTTGAAAAAGATGGTTAATGATGCTGGCAAAGATTTGCATGTCCAACTAAATCCTTCTTTATGGGAATATCATACCAATATCTACACACCTATAGGTGCCACCCCATATTCTCTTGTCTATGGATTAGAAGAAACATTTCCTATTGAGATGGAGATACCTTCCCTGCATGTATCACTCAAAGGTCTTATTCCAAATGAAGAACAACGGGTGTCTTGGCTACAAGAGCTAGAACTATTACAAGAATGTCACCAAAATACATGTGACCACTTGAGAGTATATCAACAAAGAATGTCTTGGAGCTACAATCACAAGGTCAGGAGTAGGGTATTTTAGGTAGGTGTACTAGTATTGAAGGAGAATCCATGCAACTAGTTTGATCAAGAAAAGAAAGGGAAGTTTGAGCCTAATTGGTTCGGTCCTTTCGTCATCACAACTGCATATAGTGCAGATGCCCATCAGTTATCCACACCAAAAGGAGATCAGCTCAAAGAACCCATCAATAGCCTACATTTGAAAAAAATTCTATATCTAAAAAATACAAAAGAATTAAAACAAAATTTAAAAAATAAAAAAATAAAAAAAGAGGAAAATACAAAAAAAGAAAAAAGTACAAAAAATTCAAATATGAGAAAAATTGCAATGAAAACAAGTAGTGAAAACCTAGAAATAGGTGTTATTTGTTAGCCAGCTCTTCCATCTATTTGGTCATGTATCTTTCCACTTGCATCTGTCCATCGTCATTGTGCATATCCACAATAAAGCCTTTTGTACATAAGCAAGCATCATATGTAAATTCTCACCATGGATTGGACCATTGTATATACCCATAATAACTAGACTGGGGGACCAATCCTTAACCTAGTCAATGGAAATCTATTTTGAGCTCAAATACAATAGACAAACAACAATTAGGCAATTCTTATGAAAACAAAGATCGTAAAATCCAATAATAAAAATTGAACTCACATATCAAAATTAAAACTCCACATCAAACAAACAAGCAATCAATGGATGATATCTCTTGAATCATGACTGGAACAATTTTTCTCAATGTTCAATTATTCTCTATATTTTTCAAATCATGCCTCTTGAGTAACTAAAGGATGTCTTGTGCTAGAGGAGAAACGACAGAGCATGATAATTTTCTTTATCTGCTATCTGTCAGTTAATCATTGCTACTGTGCAAATCTGTCATGGGGCATGATCAGTCAAACATCATTGATGACATTTTAGGTTTGCATAGGAAGATGATTAACTTATGTCTATTTGTGATGCTTGCGTTGACTTGAAATATCAAAATACATGTAAACGATACTCAAGTCCTCATGGTTAAAACACACCATTGATGTTTGTATTTGCTTACAACATTTTAAAAGGCTCAATGATGATAAGCATCATCAAATAACTGGTCCGAAGTTAGAATTACATTAGCTTTCATCTCGAGTATGAAAGGATTGAGTATATTGGACATCTACAAAAACAATCATTCCATTTGTGTAACATTTCATTCATTAGCATTACATCATCTTTAGATTCATTCCACATATAAATGCATTATAATTATTGCATTGCATTAATCATTATGTATATAATCTCATTCCAATAGTTATCACATATAGTTTCATATTAGATCAATGCATTCATGTAATTAATTCATGCATTCCATTCATAATTTAGCATATCATCACATTTCATAACATATTGCATTTGACATCATATCACTGCACATTGTATTTCATTACATAAAATTGTACACAAAGAAAATCATACATAAAATCACATGTAGCATAAGTATTATTATGTATTCATAGCATTCATCACAATTCATATCATAATCATAATCATGCACATATACATAAACCATCACATATTAGTAACCATGGCATATCCTTCATTGTATATATTCATCATCATTCATTTCATTAGCTTGTAATTATTGCATATTATCCATCACATTACCATATCAAAAAAATGCATTGCATGGTATATAAGCATCATAACATCATAAGAGTTCATGACATATGCATTCATCACATATATATACACATAAATATCTAAAAATCATAAATATAATCATCATAAAATTCATCTCATAATCAATATATGCATAAACCACATATTATAGGACCATCTAGGAAAGTAGAAAATTCATACATTCATCATGTAAACTGTATAGACCATATAGAGCATGTAAACATAAATAAGTGTGTCTATCATATCATAAAACATCTTAAAGCATAAAAAACATATATTTATCTGATCATGTCCTTGCGGCATCCCATATAACCAAAAAGAATCAATGTCTAGTATACATTGGTATCATAAAGTATGAGAAATACATCACAAAAAAAATAAATGGTTTGAATCATCAATGTTTCATCAAAAAGTGTAGACAATAGAATCAAGTACGTGATATCCAAGTGTCAACTAGGGCGATGAGAAAAAATCTCCCAAGAATCAGTGGGTCTAGTTGTGTCTACCATAGCACCACTTGAAGGACCACCTAGATCACTTCTAGGGCTGGTGACTCTCTAATTCTTTGTACCCCGCTATGATCCCGCATGCCTGGTGTTCTACATGTATGAGTTTCCTCATCTCTCTGGCAACACAGCCTAAAAGTAGAGACCCTGGTAGTAATTATCCTGACCAAAGTGACATGCAAGATCTCTCATAGTGTCCTGAGTGAGCCCCTGAGAGACTATCTGCTGTAAAGTTTGTATCAACTCTTGAGCATGCCCATGTCTCTCTATGGTACTATCCCTCTCAGCTATCAGTGTGGAAATATGAGGCTGGATCCGGGCTTGTGTCTAGGCCAAATGAGTGTGTAACTATGTTACTTGCCCCCGTAGTTGCTACACTGAACTTTGTAAGCCTTTGATTTGTGCCTCCTACTAGTGGGATGGCACTTTAATTTGTATCTACCTAGGTTGTTGGGGTGCCTCCTAAGGTGCCTATTGCTGAGCCTTTGCCTATTGTGGTGAATGTTGTACCTTCCCTTCCTATCGCCCAAACCTCCTCCTGCAAACTACCCATGCCTCCTAGTCATCAGGTAGATCTGTAGCTCCTATTCCTACTGCAGCTGTTGAACTGCTATGCTCCATCCCTACCACCACCATCACCTTCACCATCTTTGCCATCTCCCCCTCCTCCCTCACCACCCACATCCCTGTCTCTCCTCTGTCTCAGAGCCCTGTGTGCTAGTCATTGTTCCTCATCATCGAAAGATGAAACTAGCACCTCATGGCATGAGAATAGAGGAAAATGGTAAGCAACAAAGTCCTATGCATACTCGGCAGTCATCCTTGGATCAATGGTGGCTGGTAAATAATCCCAATCTTTCTCCCCAAGTGAAAAGTACTCTGCATATGCTACATCACATGAAATAGTCAGCCCCTAATCAACCACATCCTATCGTTGTCGTGCATAGAGTGTTGTACCCTATGGAGGACCCTATACTTTTCCATACTACCTCAACACTCATGCAATAATGAACTGCTCAATGATATATAGAGTGGATCCAATAAGATTTCGGGAAGAAAACACATAAGCCATTTCGAGCCCATCCTCTGCCCAGGACTCACAATCTTTGTACGGCCTCCAGATACCAGTATCCAAGTCATCCAACACACCTCACCAGTATTCAAGTTTACCCATCTTTCACTGGACAACAACTGCTGTATATCATAGACATACAGTCTCCTAGTTGGATGGTCCCTATTTGCCAACGGACGTGCAATGGCCAAGTCCTCCCATGCCTATATCTAAAGTAATGTAACATCGATCGATCTACTGGTAGGTTCAAGATACACCACCCTGTGAGAATGGGGGCTTCACTTAGTGATCTTAGGCTATAGCACCTGCATTCATGGTATACTAAAGAATCCCCCTATTTTTAAAAAATATTTCTTTGAACTCTTGTTTTGTCACACCCTCCCAATACACAACCTGAATTAAAATCCCTCTATTTTTCACCAAATATTATATTTTTTCATGGCATGAATTAAAACCCCCCTATTTTTAAAAATAGGCAATATATTGTACCCTTATTTTTGGGATATTAAACCCCCCAATATGAATGCACATGATGTAATATTGCCTATTCAGTGAAGCCCCCATGCTTGTGAGGATCATGATATAGATGTGCAAGCATGCGGGAACCCTAGGAGAACTATGTACCCTATGTGATAATCTCCTCTAACAATTGACCCCAACTAATTGATTATCCCTTTGACCTGTCGTCAAGACAAAGGAATCCTCCAATGAATCCAACAAGCGCAGAAGGAAGTGGAGCATAAGAAAAGTCCCACATCTCTTGCTAGGAGATGTCATATCCACAAGTCTGATCATCATGAAAGATCTACCTAAGTGCATCTATACCACCTTGCTCAGCCAAATTATAGAATACGATATCCCCAACAACAAGATTCCACAAAATCCTATAGACGTCCTCTGACATCACTATCATCTCGCTAGTAGGAAGATGGATGGTATTATGCTCACTATACCACCTCTCAGCTAAGGTGTTCAACAAACCTTGATCGATCATTCATAGGGGCATATGGATCAATGAGGATAATCCACATCTATTTATAATGTCAATATCCATCTATGTAAGGCACGGTATCAGCTACTAGGTCTTGAGGAATCTATCTCGAGACTACAGAACACTTAGGACTGCTTATAAGCACATCATATCACAGTATCAGTATTCAATTTATCAATATATTTTTCAATCAATCTATCAACCTAATAATCTTATGTGAGATTCAATAAATTTTATTGATCTTTCATCATCGACTCTCATTTGTCATGAGATCATTTTTATTCATCCTATCGACATATCAGCATCATGATAATCGAGATTGATCAAAATCAATCAATGATCGGGATGGAAAAAAATAAATTTTCATCAACTTGATACCAAAATGCTAAACTACATTGTCAAAATGCCAAAAATTGACATGAAAATGCCAAATTTCACAAAATGTTGAACTGCGCCATGAAAGCACTAAAATTTGACACCAAATCGCTATTTTATCAAAAATGCTAAAAAAAAGACTTGAACCACTAAATCATAGACTGATAGCGCTAAAACAACCAAAAATGCCAAAAAATGGATTTGAAACACTAATCCTAAGACCTAAAATGCTAACATCACCAAAAACGCTAACACACTGATTGATAGCGCTAATATACAAACCAAGTATGCTAAATGACTAGAAATGCTAACAAAAAGATAGATAATGCTAACCTAAATGTTGAAAACACTAAAATAACAAAAAATGCAAAAACTGTAACTATGAATACTAAAACAAAGAAAATGCATGAAGAAAACCGAAAAACATGCTGAAAATTTCAAAAAAACAATCGTACCAAAGGGTTTCTTGATCTATGTACCAGAGGGTGAATACTCTAGAGGCCACTGATATCAGTGCAAGCACTCCAATCGATGGTTTTGTTGAGGGATCACTATTTTTGTCTCAAAGCTCTAAAAAAATTTAAATTATCAAAATATAAATGAAATGAATGGTAAACTGACTTTCACTTTTAACTTAAAAAGGGGGTTAAAATGTTAATTAAGTCGGATGTGTAAGGAATTAACCATATTGGTATCATTTATTCCATCTAGTTTGTTGTCCTTACTTTTGGTTAAGTCACAAAAATAGGAGAACCCCTATAAATGTTGTCCAATTTGTAGTCCATGTTCTCTAAGCACACTTTTTGAGGTCTCATGCATGATTTAGGACCCTCGATTCTTGATTCGGAGGTTCTAGTCATTTTCTGTGCCTTTTAAGTTAGTTTTGTGTTTTGGTGTAAATCAGGATTACAAAGCCGAATTACACGTCCCCTTCAAAATTCCTAGTCTGGTACAAATTCAGTTTGTAACCTTGATTTACACCACCTTATAGGCAATTCTTTCATGTAAGGTGCAAGTCAGAGTTATAACCCCGACCTACACCTAAAGCCTTAGAAATCCTATTTTTGGTGCAAGGCGGGGTTGTAACCCTAACCTACACTAAGTCCTCCCATTTTGGTGCAAGATGGGGTTCTAACCCCAACTTACACCAAGTTCTGCCTCTGTGGTGCAAGGCGGAGTTATAACCCCAACCTGCAGCAAGTCTGCCCATTTTGGTGTAGATCGGGGTTGTAACCCCAACCTACACCAAAGTCTTACCCAAGGATGCAAATCGAGGACTTATCCCTGATCTACACCAAGTCTCACCTTAGAAGTGCATGTCTAAGGTATAACCTCGACCTACACCATTTTCCATTTTCATTTCACCAAGTTCTTAGAGTTGGTGCAAATCAAGGTTGTAACTCCGACTTGCACCATATTTCCTTCTAAGGTGTCAATCAGAGTTATAAACCCGATTTGTCCCAAAGTCAATTTTTCTCCCCTTTCCTTTTGTATAATTGCAAATTGGACTTATAAGTACAATATGCACCTATATGACTATTGACCCTTGTCAAATGCAAATCAGACTTACAAGTCTAAAATACACTTCTTCGACCCCTTTTGGTCATTTTTGTCCAACTTTGAGAATTCTTCAAATCCATTTCTGTAACTCCACTCCAGATGCTAGATTCAACACATTGGAACGAGATGACTATAAAATATAGGCTACCAAGTTAGAACATGAAGACTCCATTGGTGAATAATGTTGGGAACAAGTCAAGGCTCTAGACACTTAGTCATTTTTATGCACTTCTAGTCTAGTGTCATTTTGTAATCTCAATTAACACCTCAAGTATCATTTTGTATTCAAGTTTTTGCATCCAAAAATTGTACATGTCCTAAGTTAAATCGAACTCTACCTTTGATTTGGTCACAAATTATTTGTTACTTTCCTAGTTTCATGTTGCACCTCTCCTCTATTTATATGAGGTTGCTCATTGTAATTGGTATCTATTATCTTTAATCTATATGCCGAAACTCTGCCGAAGTGAAGACCAAAAGTGAAACTTTGTGTTCCTCTTGTGATTTTACAAACTTGATGAAATAAAAAGAAAGATTTCGCATCTACACTTTGTGTTGGATTCATTTGTGGTTTACGGTGAGGGTGTTCTTATGTCATTTTCATTGTAAATTCTTATTTTTCTCAAGTAAAGGTGTTGTTGAGGAAATATTGTTAAAGAGTGAAAACAAATGTTGGTTTATGGACTTTGTGTCATATTTCAGCTTTATTTTATTAATATTAATAGAAAAAAAAAATAACTTGAAGACTTTGAGCTTCATATTGTTATTTCAAGAAAATTTTTAATAGGATGTGAAGATAAAGACACCATGCTTTAGTTTGTTGTCTTAGTACACAACTGTGGGCTATAACAGTTATCTGTAAAAGGTTGATAGGATTATAGTGAGGACAAGACGTTGAGCTTGAACACTATTTTTCCATCCTCGAGAACCAATGGGGGACTTTGTGCCTTCATGGAAACTTTTCTTCTTTAGTTATTTGTATTTGATCATTCCTACATTTTGGGTTAATTTGTAACATTGAAAGTGTAAGAATTATTATTGCTCTATATTGTAAATTCTTTCATGAAGAAAGAGGAGAGAATAATATCTATTCTAGAAAAGAAAATAGGATGAGGTATCAGCCAAGCTTAGATTAGAAGTCAGAAGTTGTATTTTTTTTCTTTTAAAATAGATAGAGTAGTAAGTGAAACGGGGATCCTTCCCTAAGAAAGTAGGAGAGATTTAGTCTCACACACTATATTTGAAGCTACAATTTTGTGAACTTCTAGAATTTGCAAAATTTTCAACCAACATGGTGGTTGTTAATGACTCATCTATCTTGTAGAGTGAGTGTTGGTAGTTTAATGACAGGTAAGGATACTCCATTATGCCTAGTGTCCAAGAAGAGGCAAATGCCATTTTTAGGTGAGGTGTTTGAGAAACATTAGAAGAAGACCTTTATTTCAAGTCATATCCTAGTCACTTGAATGTTATGGAGGTTATTTTGGGCAATGAATTTATTAGGGGAAGCCATAGACATAGGGTAAATTCTAATGTGTTGGCCATGTTTCTAGCAACACTTATGGAGACGGAGGAGCCTAAGGAAATGACAAGGTTGTTATGCCAAAAATTGATCAAAAAATATTTTCTTCGCAAGCTTGATGATGCTATTGAGAATGTCGATGAGGACAAGTGGGTATTGCTCTCCAATGATTACTATGTGGTTTGACACAAGGGGAAAGAAGTGGGGAAGCTCCCATTTATTTTTTCAATGGATCCATCTCTCTTCATAGGAAGGAAGGAAAAAAATTCTCACAACATTAAGTTTAAATTTTTTTATGGTTGGCAGACAATCTAAGGGAGGGTAGGGTGCAGAATTACATATGGTCTGAAGGCTTCATGAGCAATAAGGAGGAAGATGAAGAGTTTATAATTGACATCAAGGAGGAAGGTGGCGATGTTGGAATGGAGATTCTCAAGGAGGCATAAATTGTGGTTCAAGTTGACTGCGGTGCAAGGTGCCTTGTGAAGTCTAGGGAGAGGTCTCAAAAGTGGGGTCAGAGGGTCAATTGAATCATTGTGTTCAGTTATGGTATAGTGTGATGTAATGGTATCAATATAGTTTTAATTATTTTAATATTTTAGCGTATAATTTGTATAATTGAGTCTCCATTTATTTATTTGAAGTTATATTTGGAGTTTGTTATCTTTGTCAATATGATATTAGATAGTTATTTTAGCTAGGTAGTTTAAGGAATATTGGTTTCTAGCTTTATGCAAAAAGAATGTAATGGCTTTTTGAAACTAATACAAGAGTGTTGCCCCTAACTTCTATCATGCATATCGATGACTTAAACCACACACACTAAGAAACATATCAAACCTAAAGAATGTCGGTCATTAAGCCTTCTGTAAGTGGATTATCAAAAGAAGATAACTCCCTTAGTACATAAAAATCCTAGATAGTAGGAAAATACATGGAAAATACATAGATGTTAGGAGCCTAGTAATGATAATAGAAAAATCCAACCCCAGCTCCAATTTCATTCATTCTATCAACATCCTTTGGTGAGAGAAGACCTTTGTTTTCATTCACAAATCATAGCAATTCATCCACATTGTGTTTCTTCTCAACCCCTTTCTTAAAAGATAACTTATTTATTTTCTCTTCAAGAGTTTCTTCAGCACACCTGCGACAAATACCAAAATGTTCTGCCATGCTTGCTCTAAGTATAGATGAGAAACAAAGAGGTACACCTCCCACAAAAATCACCTGCTTCTTCATAGCCTTTCCAATCACTTACTTATTGTGATGGTCCCAAATTTCTTGAATGTAACAAAGATGACAGAAAAGAGATTTATTTTCAGCTACAAATATTTAGAGAACTCGATCCTTGCCATTTTCTTTCTCATCAATCTAACCTCTGAGTGCCATAGCACTCTTTGCATAAGCAACAACACATCTTCATATATTGAGCAAGGTATCGAAATCTATTCGTAAGCTAAGGCACATGCTTCCTCGACTAAGTAGCCCAAAAAGTAATTCACATGTTATAATACAGACAACGTTTATTGTCAAATTTTCCTAGTCTATTCTGATGAAAACCATGAATTGCAATCCTTTAAAATCATTATAAGAAATTATTCTTTTAAATATCATAGCACTCCTACCTCCAGCCACCTGCACTACTATGACCTCACCTAGTGCAGGTGAGGTCACAGTAGTGCAGGTGGCTGGAGATTCTTCAATCATTTGAGGTCATTTGGTTGTCATTTAAAACATTTATATTCATGGAGACATAATTATCATTCAAAATCATCTAATCTCTTTAAAACTTGTAAATGGTTAATAGAAACAGCCAGAATTTTTAAAACCTTACATCCACCAGTTTCACTTTTATGTCAATTCACTTAATTAAACATGTAAATTATAGTCAATTTTATTTATAAGTTAAATGTTAACTAATAGTTTTTTATTAGGGAAAAAATAGGTTTTGAGGGGACCCGAAACCTCATACAACAGGTTTTGGAGGGACCCGAAACCCTATAGATTTTACCAAGATCCAGAACCCAACAAAGCAGGCTACTAAAAGAAATAAACAATGAAAAACCATAGCCAAAATCTAGCAACAACCAGCATAGTCACGCCACACCCAACAAAGCTATAGCTCCAAACTATAGCACATAAGAGTAATAATCGAGGGTATAACAAGCACCCTCATCCAACTTTCAAGGTTTTGAAAGCTACCCCTAACATTCAATAACAACACCAGATTACAACAGATATTCATACAATTTGAATTTGGTCAATAGGGGTTTTGAAAGACTCCCTCAACCTTCAAACTGAGTTTTAAAATGGAACCCAAAACCAGCAACCAGGGGTTTTGCCAGGCACCCTCAACCTTAAAAGATGAGCTCAAAACTCCAAACACAAGATTTTCCCCAAACCAAAGACAATAGAAAGACATACTAGGCCCTTTAAAACTATTAGCAACCGACCTGCCTAAGGAATCCACAACTAGAAAAAGGGGGAACAAAGACCACAAAAACTAGAAGGAAGGAGGCCAAACCATGAAACAACAAAAAGGAACTAGTCCAGGGGACAAGCTAGGAGTCTGGAAAAAAGAACTTCCAGACCCACCCAAGGAGACACCCATGAGAGAAGAAATAGGCATCCATAGCCAGCAGCAAGAGGAGAACCAAAAGTCAAAAATCCCCAACATTCCATCTCTCCACCTCTACAGGATGAAGAATGAAGCAAAAAGACAACAACCAACACTCTCTAGCAGCAAGCAAAAACCAGCCCTTTCCCCTCCACCAAATGTTCACCTCCATAGGAAATATGATAACCTCTAATAGACAAGGAGGGGAAAAGAACAAGAGCCAAGAAACCCCTCTCAAAAGTTCACACCAAAGACAACTCTCCACCTCAATAGGAGAGTAGCCCAACAAAGAAGAACCAAAAAAGAAGCTCCTTCGAAGAACCAGAGCACCAAAGGCTAGAACAACAACAAATCCCCAGCACATAGGAAAGGAGAGAACACAAAGAGCCTCTCCACAAGAGATCTGCCAAGGTCCCAGATCTACCCAGACAACACCATCCCAGGAGAACACCACCCACCAAAGAAAGAGTAGAAAAAAGGCCATTGACAAGAACCATTGCACACCCCTGAGGCCACAAAAAACCCATGCCAAAGTTCCTCCATCACTGCCACAGCCTCCACTCCTTCCTCTGCACCAAACTCCTCGACCCACCAATCCAACAAAGAAGAGCCACGAAGAGTCCCACCAGACAGTCGCGGCATGGAAGGTGAAAAGAGGAGAGGGAGGAAATCATCCTCATCTGCAACACCATCTTCCCCATCTTCTGCAACTCCTTTGCAAGAAACCCCTCCTGCTCTTGCTCCCGCTCTCCATTTTAATGTTAACTAATAGTTATGTTATCATTGTAGGAAGCTTAATAATAAATATATTAAAAATCTTAAATATTAAATAATTTGAAAGAATTTTTTTTCAAATAAAATTATAACATAATTTTTTATTAATATTCAATTATATTTTTAACTAATAAAATAATTTGAATAACTATTATCAGTTTTTATTTTTGATTTTGGCTTTGAATTTCAATTTCTATTACTTCTAGTTTTATTTCTAAGAAACTAATATATTAAATTATTAATGTAGAATAAAACATGTATTAATATATTTTTTGATGAAATTTTGATCCAAGGCTTTTGGGTAGTACCATTATGTCCACAAGCATAAAAAACTGGCCAATACCTACTTAAAGACGCTCCAATAATCATGCACTACATCCACCTCAAAAATGGCCAATATTTAATAGTTGTGCAATATAGGTATCCATAAAGTTTCACAACTCCTTCAATTAAAATATAAAAAATTTAATTATTAAGGAATAATGTGAGTGGCTATGAATACATGTCAGTCAATTCTGATTGTTTAACACTTCTAAACCTAAAAATGTAAGCTTAATGTATGTGATTTAAAGGATTCCTTAGAATTAACTTATGTGACAATCAGAAATAACTCAGTTGTTTCCTACCGTTCAACTTTTTGAAGATAAGCTTTAATAAGATTTTTGCAAAGACCAAACTTACGCCTTGACATTAGAATCGATACAGGCGCTATAAGTTGGACTTGGGGTTTTTAGAATTTCATCTCAACTGTGATAAAATCAGGATGCCTCTCAAAATAGACTTCCTTGTCTCCTCCTTTGCATTTGGATTGCTGCTTTTCTTCTTCTGTGATGGTGGTGAAGGCGGATTTCTCTCAGACAACCGGAATATCACTATTTTTCCCCATGGTTATCGAAGTTTAGGTACGTTAACTTTCCAAATATACAATTTTGGTAGTTCTTTGGCGAGCGCTTAAATAACCCATTTCGGGTAAACAGCTGATTCGTTTATCACATAAGTTCTTCCCTGTCTCAACAGCTGATTCGTTTATCACATAAGTATCATAATAATTTTTAGGTTAAATATGAAAGATTCGTTTTAATGCAGTTTCAAAAGGCTATGGATCTGTACAACGACCTATGCCACAGGTAAATATTGTAACTTTCTATACACTTTGTGGGATTGCATATTTAACTGTGCTAATTAATTAAAAAATAATTATTTTTATTTTTATTAATTAATAAATACAATCAAATCTACAATCTGATGAATGCGCAGTATTTCTATGGAGACGGGAACAACCAGAGTGATTGCTGTAGGAGTAACTGCTGTTCACTGAACTTCCATAGCCATGCCTGCTGTTAGAAGGGATTGTTTAGGGAAGAGGGCGATTCAGACTGTATCTGCACTGAAGGGTCCTGAGATATACTCTATTAAATAAATCTCAACCAAATAAATCATGGACGCTCCAGTTTCTTTTCTAGTTAACAGAAGTATTCAAGTATTTTGTCCTTGATTATTGTCCAATGGCTTTTAGTTCATTGGTGAAGATTACGAGTTTATGAAGTTTGACAAGTCCAGTAAAATATGAAAATAAGATTCGGAAAAAAATTATATCTCAACAAAAATTATGTAGAAGACTCAATTATCATAATGTGTAAAATTAATTCTTCTAATTGCAGCTAATTGCTTTGGGAATGGTGGACAGTCTACTTCAATTATTGCAACATCTGGTTAATAATCTCGATGTCATATAACTTAGATCAGTTATTTTCAATAAAAGTTATTTGAAAGACTCAATTATTATAATGTATAAAATTCACTCTTTTAATTGCAGCTCACTGCTTTGGAAATGGAGGACACTTTTGCCTGTTATTGCACTTCAATTATTCAAACATCTAGTTAAAAAACTCGATGTAACTTCAAGCACTTATTTTTAATATTGATTTGGCTAATTTTATATAATGGTGTGATGTCTATTCATTTCTTTTGCAATTTTATCATTAATTAATTAAATGGATTTTCAATAGGACATTTTTTATTACACAAAGCAATAAAATTTCACAAGTGACAAAAAAAGATTCCCACAAGTCCAAGTTGATGGACTTGCACTATCATCCTTATCTTATTTTCCCTTCTCGGCCAGATCAAGATCAGTTATAATTTTCCCCCAAACTTCAAATCTTCCACATTCTGCCAATGATTCAAAAGGGTTTTAATCCCTTTTGCACTAGTGTAAATGGTTCTATAGCTCATGTTAATCTGATTAGTGAGATTATCATCAATTGTCTTCATCTTAGTTTCAAGAATCCCCATTCTATCTTCATAGTACATATTCAAGTGAGCTACATCTTTAGCAAGGTTCTCAAGGATATAAAACATTCTAGCTTTTTCCTCATCTAAAATCACATTGCCAACATGAACCCCAAGGTAGCTTGATCGTCAACCTACTCCAATGCAACCACTTCGCTTTTAATAGACCAGATATTAACATTAACTTGATTCATTTTCAAAAACAAAAATTTGTAAATCATGAACTGATCCACTAAGACATCCCTAGCAATACCCAAAAGATTAGGAGGATTCTCAAGTTCACTCCCAAGAAAAGGGGAGTGATTTTGTAGGTCCATGGAAAAGGGTGGACAAATAGTGTTGTCCTCATCACGATTAGAAAATGGAGGGGAATGGGATACTCCCAAGGATCCTTCC